>NC_090802.1:778227-1079459 GCF_036512215.1 Solanum lycopersicum | reverse complement strand
AAAAAATCAAATAAAATAAGACAATAAAACAAATTTGATTTTGATCTAGTATAAACGTGTCTTTATGCATATGATATAGTTCAATTTTTTTATTATTCTTTTTACGAAATAATTGATGAAAGAAATAGAAAGAAAACAAGTTAAAAGGTTGATAGAACCACACGTAAGCTTAGATTAGTAATTGACACTTCCAATATAATTTATATGTGCATTTGTATCTTATTCCTTTTTATTTATACTATTATATATATCAGCATAAATTAGGAATTTATATGAACCAACCACTACACTAAGATTCCCCCACTACAAATATATATTCCTTTGTTCTTCTCATAGAACTCTTACATCAACAAATTAGCAAATTTGTAAGCAAAGCAGTATGTATGTTTTATTTAAATATATGCTAGTAATAAATATAGAAGACATAATACATATATTGGACCCTAAACTTGACTTCAAATTTTAACTTTAACCTCAAACTTTCATAATGCACAAACATGCATTTTAACTATCCAAGTTTTAAATAAATAAACACATGAGTCCTACATGGCATAATACACGTAGGACACCACGTAGGACAAAAAATGACATGTGTGATGACATGTAGGACATGTGTGTCTATTTATTTAACTTTATACAAATTTAAGTGTCTATTTATACACATCCAAAGTTGAAAGGCATAAATGTAATTTGAAGCCAAATTAAAGGGCACATTTATGTATTATGCCAATATAGAAATATACTGTTTTACTTTTGAAATTCTTAATCAATTTTGACACAATTCAACTTTGTTATGTGATAACAAGAAATACGTGTGAAATTCATATGCAAGTGGAGTGGTAAGTAGTAGGCCTGGTTCACCAGGTACTAAAGGGCCCAATCATATTAAAAAAAAGAGTTTGATCCCGACTCAAAAGAAACGCTGGCTATATGCTTAAGGATCATGACACGCATAAGTATCAAGTATTTCCAAAAATAAAGTGCAACTGCAAAATATTGTATTGTACTTGTAGTACACTATTTTCGTGTAAGCCAAATGTTCCACAAACAATAAGGAAAAATTAGAACTTCCCACATGCAAGGCAACGAGGAAATGTTCTTTTCACCCAACAAAAAAAATAAAAAAAATCTAAAACAAACTGACATTTTTACCTTGCTGCTAATGTACAACACTTCTATATAACTACTTTATACAACACTCAAAATTTAACCTTGCACTGCTAAAGCTTGCAAGTGCTCAATAAAAACTTGTAGGCTTAGTTCTTCAGTAAATATAATATCAGAGCCTTGTGTGTAAGTTGAGTTGTGTGTAACTGATGGATTCAACCTGGCAAGAAGAAATCTAGCCTGACTACTATGCTGGTCACATTTTACAAGTTTTGGCACAGGAATCCTTTCGGATACTAGTTGCTCTGCATCGATCTCAGGAGCTTCTAACAGTTTGCGGAAACTGTCGTGGCTAGGATCCTTGTCATAGCCAAGTTTACGCCATTGTGCAATCTTAGAGCCATAATGAATAACCACATAGAAGTAGGAATCAAAGAGCAAGATAACGTCAGGAGAGACGGAGCAGATGTCTAAGAGAACAGGGACAGGGGGGCCGTCGAATGAATACTGGAAAAGAGTTGGCTGGACCATAATAAGTGAGCGAACTACACCCTCACGGTTCAACAACAGACGGAAAAAAGCAGTTTCGTCTGGGGTGCAGTTGAAGACATCAATAAACTGGGATCTCCTTAGATAGTAAATGAACTGTGGGAAAAGGGATAAATTAGTTGCAAGACGGAATGATGAGGGGTCTTCCGGGATGTAATCTCCAAACTTTGAAGCAAAACGTATCAAACGCTTATCTAGCCACCGGACAACATCTTGAGAAAAATTGCTCTCTGCTCTATCAATGGCAAGCCTAGCCATCACTGAAGCTGCTGCTTCCTGATCAAAACCAGCAGCAATTTCCGGAGAGTGGTTCCCGACCCACCTTCTTGCAGCAGTGATCACCCTCTTCCGAATTCCCATGCTTCCATATCTATAGTTTGTTATGAACTGTATGAAAAATGCAGAACTAGGTTGGGCTTTCTGTTCATCCCCTACTTCGAAAAAGAAGGCAATACACATTTTATCAGTAAGTGTCCCCAATTTCCACATATAGGTACCTCCCTCGCCAATTTCTTTGTCACTGACTGAACCATTCTTCTTCTGAAGAGAAACACATGAACCCAGAGCCCCACAAATTTTAACATCCTTTGTTGTTACTATCTCAATAGTTGCATCAAGACACATTTTCAAATTACCAACCTCATCATGGCTAAATATGTGACGCAAACACTTTCTGAACTGGTCCGAGTCAAATGACTCTGTTAACATCATGAACCCCCCGGAACTTTCAACTGGAGCTCTAAGCTCAGCTGCTCCAACTTGATCCAATGAACAAGCAAAGAGATCAAGAGCAATGGACGAATCAGACAATCTTCTAGCTATATGCTTATAGAAATCACTGGACTTCTTGTAGTATGGTGCATAACCATTACCAATGTCTCGCTGATTCCTAATGGTATTGCCAAAATCAGAGTTTACAATCATCCCTGGGCCGATTGTTGCTGGCCCTGAGGTGAAGACCATGATACGCGAACCTGCAGAGACCAAGCATCCTTCTAGTAGTCCAACAGCAACTGATACTGCTACTCCTGTAGCCCGTAAAGGTCTATGCCCTGGCATAACCTGCGGTGAAGAATGGATATCTTCGATTGCTGATGTGATGCTGAACTCCCCTTCTGACAGTGGTATCAGGAATCCCTGTTTTGGAGCCATATGTACCATTCCTGCTTGGTACTTCATACGATGAATACCCAGGAGTTGCTTGGTCTGTGATTAAAGAAAAAATAGCAAAATGAACAAATAAAGCACAATCCATAATGAGTTTCTAGATGTTGCTGTTGATGCATTTTATTGTGTTGGTGGGCCGTGGGGGATTGGGAAGGGGTAATCCGGACCACAGAACAGGTTACTCAAGGTAGCTTACTTTAAATTGAATGGTTAAACCTGCATGAAGCGACTTTTTATTACTATTTCATTTTCCTTATGGTTCAGAATATTGATTAGTGAATTGGTCATCCAGAAACTCTAAAGCATTCTGAAGCCCTTCAAACTATTCTCAATTTGGGAAACATACACTTCAACTATTTTTTGTATTTTGGTTTGGCATCTAAGCCTTGAACTAACCGTCTTTCAATTTTTTTTGAAAATGGTAACTGTCTATTCCTCAAAAGTCAATACACTGATCAATATTTACAACATGTACTTCAAATTCTACTATCTTTTACTAAATTGAGTCTAGTACATCAATTAAGGAGATAGTATCATTTGAGTATAAATGATTACACCAAAAACATAGTAGCATAAGACAATTTAGTTTGACTTTTTGACTTTTTGAACTAACCGTCTTTTTATCAAGTATAAGTATAGATAATGGGAAAGTCATATAAAAGAGTTGTACAAAACACCTAGAGAAATTACAGATAAATATGATCCTTTACGAAAGATGCCCAGTATTCTATACAGATAGAGACCACATGAGTGCACCAAAAGGACATTTATACGCAGGAGGCTATTCATCATATGCACAAAATCAAGCTCTTCCCTTCAAAGGCTCTCCTATTTGTATCTGTCCCTTATACCCACATAAGTTTTAATGGTGCAACATCACAGGGTCAGGACCTTTTCATCTTCTAAGGACCCAACTAAACAACTCATGCTTCACAGCACCCAACATGGTCCATCGCATTGCGAACCATCCTAAAAGCTACACCATAGACGTAATCTATGTTGTCTTCCAATTGTTCTCACATAAATCATTAAGTAGCATATGTTATCCCCCTCTTCCTCAAGGTTTCGAGTTCATAATCACCACTATCCATCAACCAAGTGAAAAAAGTACATCTCTTAAACTAACCCCTTAAACAAACTTTTCTAGTCCAACCTTTGAACTGACAAAAGAGAAGCAACTGATCTGTTGTATTAGTATTTTAAGTCTAAAGGTTCAGTAGCAATACTCTTTCTCCTTTTGTTTTCTTTTTTCCTCATTTGTGCACCATCATTGTTAAGCATCAGTCCAGCCCATCAAATGATTTGTTCCCTTGCTAAGATGGAAAATAGTTCTAATATTTTTCTCTCTTCTTACCATGCTTCTTTTCTTCACTCTTTTCTGCTTTCTCTTTATTTCTTCAACTCCTTCTACTGCCTCTACTCTCATTAGGAATTGCTTCCACTGGCCCCTTCTTTGTGCAAATACGTTACCAGAGTTAAGCTATGAACAATATATAATGCTGCAGCCAGTAGTTCAATGAAGGAGGAGGAATCACCACTACCACCCCAGCCCACACACACAGAGAACATAATAGAAAAGGAGAAAAATAAAATTGCTGGGAAACAACTTTAGTGGTCACATTGGGACAATTTCAAGGGGATAAGACGATGTGCTAAAGGTATCTGCTTATGGGATGGAAACGAATGCGGAGCCTCGTTTTCGGATTTTGCAAAAAACTTTTTAGTTGGTGGTAGCTAAGTCAAGTTTCTCGAAGGACGAACACTTGGTGACCTTCTGTAGTTCTTCGGCTAAGACCTAGATAGATTACCTACTACTTCGGACGGGTTATTCAGAGTGAGAATCTTACAGCCTGACAAGCTCTTGGTGATGGATTTGAAGATTATGAAGAAGAGGAGGGCTTTGTGTAACAGGTCAGGGATCAAATGAGGTAGCTTGACTGCATCCGGAGCCTAGGATATGGATAGAAGTTGATGGCGATGAGGGGCTTAGGGGAGTAAATGGGATGCAAACAGTATGTTGACAGGCAACTACTTGCATCAGTGAAGCAACGAGAGAGGTGATTTGGTATCAAGGGGAAACTTTGGTGAGCATCAAGGGGATTGGTGGTGGAATGGAGAGAATACGTAGAGTCTAATAGGGAAAACTAATGAAGTGGCTGACTACTCCTAAACGGTGAGCATTGGCAAGAAGAGAGTAGGAGAAGCTGGCATTTCCAACAATTCTCTGAGTTGAAATTGATCTTAGTTAATAACTCATGGAAGGGATCAGTTGCTACCTTTTAAATGTGGCATATTACATATATTGGACCCTAAACTTGACTTCAAATTTTAACTTTAACCTCCAACTTTCATAATGTACAAACAGACACTTTAACGATTCAACTTTTAAATAAATAAACACGTGAGTCCTACGTGATACAATACACGTAGGACACCACATGGGACAAAAAATGACATGTAGGATATGTGTGTCTATTTGTTCAACTTCATACAAGTTTAAGTGTCTACTTGTGCACACTCAAAGTTGAAGGGTATAAATGTAATTCGAAGCCAAGTTAAAGGGCATATTTGTGTATTATGCCTTTAAATGTTTAGGTAACTACATGTCATGGAAGATGTTTTATAGGGTAAGTCACCAAATTTGAGATAGATGTAAAGGCTCTTCAGCACATTAATGTCCCAATTATTTTAAATGATGCCAAGCACGTGTTCATTAATTAGCATGGAGTTCCAAACTAGAATAAAGGCATAGATAGGACTCGCTCAATGAGGTCCCTAATATAAATCACACCAATGAGAAGTTGTAGAAGGAGATGACATAACAGCAAAGACCAATCCATCTCAACTACACTACAGAAAGCATCGCCTCATCTGCCCTCAAGACACTAAAACACTTCCTCTTAAGCTAACCTCTTGTGCATCTCAACATAACACACTCATTTCCTTTCAACTTAAATACAACTGTTTGGCGCAAACAGGCCAGCTGACTGATTTACGTCTTTAAACATAAAATATAAGGTTTTGCCTGATAAAAGTAAGCCTATATTCATATGCAGAACTGAAAACTTCAAAATAATGTCGCTCAAACTTCCTTCTACTCTTCTTTGGCGATCAGAAGAAATAGACTAAAAATTCAACGTGGAGCTTTCATGTTCTCCTTAAAAGTATAGTGCTAGCCCCCCACCCTAATCTAAAGTTCCTCCTTTTTATCCTCTTTTACTAATTCCCAAACGGCAAAGCTAATTCATCTCACATTTCTAACTGAAAGAAATGCATCAAGATTTAATCAGAGATCCACAGCTCAAAAACAAGTAGAGCATGCATTACTACATTGACACCCAAACTTTGTTTCCCTGATGCATCAAACATTTGGAAATCTACCACTGTTTAAATTGTGTTATTCTTGATATAACTAGGCAATATGTTATAGTTCAACAGTATTTATATATTTAAAAAGAAAAAAACAGCTCTTTGTTAATTGGATGCATTAGTTAACGAACTAGACAAGCACACTGACAAAGGCTTAGATAATATGTCAGATATTACCTGCTCAGAAGAAAGCTCACGCTCACCATGGAACATCACAACTCTACAGCACTCTCCAAAACCAAGATCATAAACTCTAACCATTGAATCAAATACCACCAACCCAACTAATGCAGTTTCAGGCAATTGAGCAATCACATGAAGAAGCTCATTTTTCACCACCCCCAGCTCCTCATCCGATGTACAAGCATCCACAACGAACACAAACGCTGGGCCAATCCCATATCCCGCCCAATCCAAGCTCGAGGAAGTACTCGAAAACGAAGGCATTTTCGATGACAATGACATATTTCCAAAATTAGAGCTCGAATTTGGATTTTGAGCTAAACCCTTTTTCCCCAAATGATACTCAACGGTACTGTACGTCGGGAAAAGCTCAGCAGGAATATTGTTTTCGTTGATTCCAAGATAAGATTTCGGAAACGGGTTTTTCCGGTAACAAAACGGGCAAACCCAAATTCTCGATTGGTAATCAACACGAGCATATGGGTTTAAAACGGCGCCACATTGGGTGCATATAAGAGGATCATAAGGAAGTACAGGGAGCTCGTTGAAATGCATCAACGGAGTACACATAATAGATAGTGGGATTATCAGACCTGAAGCTTCGGATTTTGATACTGGCCATGAATTCCATGACCACCGGAGACCTTCAATTGCCTCCAGTTCCACGAAATCCATGGAAAATATTAGTATTAGGTATACGGATTTGTGAAATCTGAAGGCAAAAAATTGGACTATTAATTTACATAATCATGAAGAAAAAAAAGTAAAAGGGTTTTCAGTTTTTTTGGGGGAAAATATTGGGTTTGATTTTAGCGTAGGGGCTAAGTTTCAGAAAGATTCCGGCGATCGGCCGGCCAACGGAGAAAGAAAGCGGTGGGCCGCCGATTGGGGGAATGAAAATTTAAGATTCGATCCTTTGATAGTGAAATTGTGTGATCACGTGATAAAGTCATGTGACAAATGTTTGAGAGTAGATCTTAGGTGGCTTCTTTGTAGGGTTAAATCTTAGAAATTCTTTTCTTACATTAAATTTAAATTTAAATTTGAAATATCTGATTAAGACCGAATGATCATATTTGTATATATCATAAATTTTAAAGTTTTATTGGTAAATTAAGTATTTATCAAGAAAATATTTTAAATTGTTTTGAATTTTTGTTATACTGATTCTTTTAATTAATTGGTGTTAGAAAAAAGATATATTATATATTTGAAAAAAAAAAGTGTTAGATTCTGATTTCTTAAGAGTAAAATAAAAGTGATAACATCTCGTAAGTATTCTTTAAAAATGTAAAACTAAATATCACAAGAAACATCCTTGTGTTATAGACTTGTAGGTGTATTGGTGAAATTCGATCAAGAGAGTTTCACTTTAAAATAAGTGAATGACTCGCATTTTTTATTTAGTCAACGAACTTGTGCGGAGACTAGCTTTTAAGAGAAATCAACTTAAACATGATCCTAACATAGGGTATGTAAGTTAGTGTGGTAATTCCTATCTATATTTATTTCAAGATCCCTAATGATATGACGTCTGGCTTTTCAGTTAGATGTAATATTGTTTTTTACGATTTTTAGCGAGTAAACGATTATTAAAATTTTTATCAAGCAAATATTTTGCAGTTAATGAATTGTAACTCACTATGCTCAACACTTATCAATTTTAATTTCTTTGTTTCTTTCTTATAATTTGATTAATTATCAAACTAAACTAATATTATTTATTTTTATTAAGGTTAAGACGTTAACGTCTGAATATGCGAATTAATATTAAGATATGCATTGAGATTTAGATATCTAAATTTGACTATTAAGATTTTGTATTAAAATTTGAGTACTAAATAGTTAAGACAGATTGTTTTCTCAACATTTATATATATAAAATTTTATCCTTGTAAAATATTCAAATAAAATATTGAATTGATCTAATATCATATCAATAAAAATAAAATTAAAAACTATAGGGAAAATGATCAAATATATCATTAAACTATGTGAAAGGAATAAAAATGTCTTCCATTTATAGTTTGACTCAAAAATGTTCTTACCATCAATACTTTGGTTCAAAAATGTCCGTAAACTATGTGAAAGAAACAAAAATGCCTCCTATTTGTAGTTTGATCCGTACTTTGGTCCAATAATATCCTTATTGTTATTTAATCAGTCAAAAAAGTTCACTTTCCAAATAAATATATTATTATTTTCTTTTTGACATATTTTTTTCAATTAATGTTTTCTTAAAAAAAATTAACAAATGTTTCTCTTACTTTAATTCAGAAAAAAATGAACATATTTTTTTTTATCATCAATATATTTTATTGTTATATAAATATAAATTAATGATAGATATACTATGATCTTATATATCTATGTAATATATTATCTATCGAAAGGGTACATGAAATTATTCCATTTTAATTGATAAAATGAGATTAAGAACAAAAAATATTTCCTACATAGTGTTCCTTAATAATATTTTAATTTAAAAGAAGATGTGTTTAAAAAGAAAAATATATACATCTATTTGGAAAAAAGACATTTTTGACTCATTTTGTAACTTTAAGGGCATTTATGGATCAAGTATTGACTGCAAGACATTTTTGAGCCAAAGTATTGACGGTAAGGACATTTCTAAGTCAAACTATAAACGGATGACATTTTTATTCCCTTTACATAATTTAAGAAAATTTTCGACCTTTTTTTCCAAAATTATATGATAGTTGGTGATGGAGATGACTAACATAGTGATTGTGTATGTCGATTTAAGATGGTATTTGACTAACGATGATGGTTGTGAATAGTATCTTATGGTATAGTTGTTGACAATGATCAATTGTTATTTTCAATGGTGCCGGTGACAAAAATTTACATGGCGGTCGGTGATGGTGATAACTATCAATAGTGATTGTATGTGTAGATTTAAGATGGTACTGACTATTGATCAACTGTGGTTCTTGATATTGGTGACTGACAATGATTTATGAAATGATACTAATAGTTATTGCAATCAATAGTGATGGTGATTGATGATGACGGTTAGCAATATATATAGTGTTGATTAATAATGATAATAATCGATAGTAACAAGTGGATGTAATAATGATTGATCGTGATAATTACAAATGATGTCTAATAATAATGATAATTGATTTTGATAATTCACGATAAAATAAGTTTATGATTGGACCGAATACGATGGTTGTGAACCATAATTAAAAAGAAAAATTCACAAAGTTTTTGTATTAGGACCGAACACACATTATTGGTCCAGCCAAGTGCACTCACTCATGGTGGTAGGGGCATAGACGTGGCCTTATCAACAACTACACTAATGAGAGTACTTTTGGCTTCAAATTTAACCAAGACTAGCATATATATTTTTTTCGCGGAACATAAATTTCATTATGAAAATTTACAAAATTTCAATAAATAATAGATATAAACTTATAATAAACTTTGAAAGTATGACGAATTCGATTGTAAACGTTTTCAAACTTAATAATTGAAATTCTGAATCCATTTATGAATAGTCTAAATACCAAAGTCGGGAAGGCCTTTATGATGTGCTAATAAGATATTGAAGTGAGGTTTGAGCCTACATGTAGTAATAACAGCAGACAGAGTCCAATTTCAATACCCTCTCGTGTGCATTGGAATACGTGTGGGGAAGAGTGAATTCGTGTTCATCGGTTCTTCTTTGATCTATCTTTTTTTTTCTCCTCAAGTCTATGGCAGAAACATTTTAGAGTTTAACAAAAATAACTTATGACTTTACAAAGTAGAGGTAAGATTGCATACACTTTATCTTCATCAGACTCCGCTTATCAAATTACATTGAGTGTGTTATTATCCATGGACGGGTCTTAAGGGTCAGTTATGAGTTCATATGAAATCAATAATTCCTTTTTTACAAATCATATATATTAAATAATTCATTAAATGTATATAAAATTTGATTGTGTATCTAATTATTATTAATTAAAGTATTAACTTAAGTTCATTTAAATAATTCATATACTTTAAATTCTGAATATCTTTCTATTCATGTCTCATAGCTAGCTAATTAGCTATCATGCCAAACTGAAATAACTTTGGAGGTGTAGGTTGTTTGAGAAGTTCGACTTAGAGACAAATTTTTATACTCCCTCTGTCTCAATTTACGTAGTACTTTTCACTTTTTTAAAAGTCAAATAATTTAAGCATGAAATCTTCAAATTTTTTGAAATGAAATTTATATATTTAAAAACTAAATAAAAAGTACTATAAATCATAATAATTGACAATTCAAAATATTTAAAAGATATATGAAAAATTTACAGTCAAAAATACACTTGTTTAAATCTTGAAATTCGAAAAGTGTCACGTAAGTTGAAAAAAAAGAAGCATATTTTATTGGACTATTGAGCTAGAACAATATGCACACATATACAGATCAAACTCATTTTGAATCTACTTATTATGTTAGATTTTAGATTCGTCTATTTTAGAGGTGGAACTCATCGAACTTAAATTCTAGATCCGCCGAAGTGATCTAATTTCCTCCCTCTTAAAATTGAATGCATTTGTTAGATGTCAAATGCAGGCAGGTCTGTTGATATAATTAATAATGAGAAGAAAATTAAAGGCAATGAAAACGCAGCCTAAATACAGCAAAACTGATTTTGTTTGTTTTCTTTGAAAACAAAATATGTTGCCATGAAGCTTCTAATTGACAAAATCCAAGAATTGTCTTGTCATTGTTGGTTGTATACATTTTTTCAACTACATAGACAAGTAGATCTGTCATTTGATTGTTCAGAATATGTTAGTTGTTCTATAATAATAGTGTTCCTCTTTTTAATGTGCATTACGCAGGTGTAAATCTGAATTAATCGGGATGCTAAAAAAAACTAAAAAGAAAGTACAATCTGTACTCATGAAATGTAGCATCTGATTCCCTTCTTTCATTTCTGTCTAGTTTTTTCATTCACTATTCACAAATCATATCTTCTACTAAAGCATTTCATACCTTGAAATTCTATATTTAGAGTGTTTAAACTCGAGACTTCTAATTAAAAATGAAACTCAACCATCCAACCATATACTCTATTGTTTCCTTTTCACCAACTACATCGTTGGTTCCTTACAGTTTCACCCCTTGTCATTTTGACATAACAGTTGACATAAATTTATTACACACAATAACAACTTCAGTCAATGCATGCCTATTAAACAGAATAAGCCAACATGTCGTACTCAGACGTGTGAATTGATCCGATGTATAAAAGGCATAACTTAGACATACGCTAAATGTCTAATAGGTAGCAGGTTAAGTTGAAGTGTCTAAACGAAAAATGGTAACAAATATATCGAGAATCCCTATAAGTTGTATGGCTTTGCATTCCAAAGCTTCAACTGACCATTATATATCAGACACTTCGAGTTCAGTCAGTCAATGTATTGCCAATTAAACACAATATATATAAAACCGACATGGACAAAGAACATATATCTCACCTGTCTAAAGCAAGTGAAATTGATCCGATAGGTAAGAGTTATATCTTAGATATATGTTAAATGTCTAACAGGTAACAGGTTCAGTTGAAGTGTCTAAATGAAAAAAAAAGTCTTGTAGAGTTTTAGTTCATATATGTGGGTGAGCTTGTCCCTCTCTTGTCCCCTACATGTTCAAAGTTGCTACTCTTCCAGCCAACAGCTTAGCTTGTCTTTGTCCCAATTTTATGTACTTTTTGGAACATTTATTTAATGATTCTCCAACTCTTCCCCCTTTTCCCATTATATAACAACAGCCCACAAACTATTAGCTAACTCATATTTTCTTGAACACAAATACAGGGCAAAAAAAACAATCTCTTCACATCAATCTTGAAGAAGAAAACCAAGAAAGACCTAGAATATTGAGTTTATTGTTTGTTGTGCAGAAGTTTTTATTACCAGGATGGAGAAAATTTTGAATCTTAAAGCAACAGAACTTAGATTGGGTTTGCCAGGGACAGAGGAAGAAGTTGATCACCAACAAATTGTGCCCAATTCCAAGAATAAGAAAAGGTCTTTATCTGAATATGAAGATGAATCAAGTTCAGATTATGAACCCACAACACCCCCTGTTGCCAAGTAAGTTTCATACTCCATCTGTTCCAATCTATCTGACAAAGTTAAATTGCTACCACAAACAAGACGTAACTATGAAATTCGCCATAGCACAGGTTGACCATCCAAAATGTGCTCCTGTATTTTTCTTAAGAGATTCACTTAATATAAATAAACAACGTATCCAGAATCCAATAAGCTGTTTTTCTATTTATTAGAATTTAGAACTCATTAACTAAAAATTCTGTGGATCTGCCTACTAAATTGCAGGGCACAAATAGTGGGGTGGCCACCAGTGAGATCTTACCGGAAGAACACCTTACAAATTACTACAAAGAAAACAGAAGCTCATCAAGATCAGTGTGGAATCTATGTCAAAGTTAGCATGGATGGAGCCCCTTTTCTTAGAAAAATTGATCTTAAAATGTACAAGTGCTACACTGAACTCCTTAAAGCAATGGAGAAAATGTTCAAGCTCAACATAGGTGAATATTCAGAGAGGGAAGGCTATAAAGGGTCAGAATTTGCACCTGTTTATGAAGATAAAGAAGGTGATTTGATGCTTGTTGGAGATGTTCCTTGGGAGTAAGTTCTTGAACCTTGACCACCACCACTCCACTCGTTAAAAGAATTTTTACACGATCATAAGCAAATTTTTGGAAGATAAGATTATTAAAAATGTATTTTTTAAAAAAGAAAGAAGGAAATAGGCTAAGCTGCATTAGTCAGGAGTAAGTGGTTAAATACATAGTTAACTTTCAGAGTGATATATATAATTAGTAATCTTATAAATATGAAAACAATTAACATGTTATAATAAGTTAAAATACATAGATCATGTAAAAAATCATTACACTGGCAACGTATATAACTTAAATTTATATAGGTTACATGTCTAAGCCTGGATTTTAATGAGATTATTTTCATGGATATTGCAGAATGTTCATGTCATCATGCAAGAGGCTGAGGATAATGAAAGGATCAGAAGCAAGAGGCTTGGGATCAAGTGAACTATGATACATATATATAAATATACCACACGCATTTTGAGGCTTTTATGAAAATTTACCTGTTCAGAAGATCATGAAATTGATTTATTAATTTATTTTGAAACACTGTAGTCAAACAGAAAAAAGAAAAAGACTTGGTAATTGCAGTTACTTTTTCGTTTTTGTTCTTTTTGTAACATCATATATATAGCAGGGGATGAACCATGGTGGTTTATAAATCCTGCATATTTTTTTGAGACTGGGATAATCTCCCCTTCAAACATACAAAGTAACTGTACTTTTTTTTGGCTGTGAAACCAATTGTACAAACACACATTGTATTTTTGCTTTTCAATTCTTGATATGAAAAGTATGGTTTGTTCTCCAATCTCCATATTTAATTACACTAGACTTTACAAAGTGCCAGTTGATTACTTTTATAAAAAAAAATTTGGAACAGGTAACATTTTTGTGTATTAATAACAAACTACACAAAGGGTGTGTAATCCCCCATATATACATCCAGATGAGCAAAAGAACAGAAATAAAGAAATGAAGAAGCTCCTAATCCTTAATCTTCTCACAAGGAATCTAGTACATCATAAGTTGATTCTAAATCATCCATTAAGCTATGGTTACACCAAAAAAAGAAAAGCCCTAAACATTCCATCTTTAGTTTCTGTATACTAATGGCTTTGTCTTCAAACAAACTTGGTTTCTTTCTCCCCGCACAGTCCACCAAATGCAAGCTGGGACAATTTTCTTTTATAATACATCGCTAGCTATCCACTATAAAAAAGATACAAGGAGTCACAACCAACCCACAAGAGTGAGGGGGAAACAAGCAGCTAATAACAGAGAGTTTGGAAAAAAAAATATACACTCCTCCCTACAATGATATAGATAGATGGATTGGTTGCTTTCTTAAGTGTTGCCATTGTTCAAGGTGTGACTGAACTCAAGAAAGTTGATAAAGGGGCCAATGATTGAGCTAAAAGCAAAAATTGTGTCATCTGAGTTTGATTGCATTACCAAGGATTTCAGAGGGTGATTCAAGAGAAAATAGGTAAGGATATATAGACGGATGGGCCTAAAAGAAACTAGGAGTTCTTGATTGCACCTGCAGTAATTTAGAAGTCTACAATGGGGCCGCTTGTTCTGGCTTGACCATTGATTGGTTGTCACTTTGCTGAGTCGGATAGATAAGTGCAGCAAGTGAAATAGGCATGATGCAGAGTGATTTGGATTGAAGGTACTGCATGGCTGTTCCAACATCTTCCTCCATGAGCTTTGCTACCTCTTGCTCTGTTTCAGAATCAGACCACTTCTCCCAGACGTGCTGGTTGGAATGACTTTCACAGGTGTCTCCCTAAAATAATGACAAAACAATGAAGTCTTGGAGAAAATGTAGCAATCTTACAGTTGAGTAATCAGAAACTATAGAGGTATTTTCGACGATGTTCAGTTAGTTAGAAGCAGAAAAGAGTGATTGTGTTGATTACCTCAACAGACTGCAATGGAATATCAGCAACAACTTGTGCCGCCGCGCTAGTTCCTCCCAACCTACTCATGCTCAGTACCTTTAGGCATATTTAAGGCAAATCACTTATTCGATCAACATAATCAAGAGAACTAATATGGGACGGTCTATTCATGTATTTAATTTGTCCAACCTTTACTACAGCCAGAACTCCCTTAAGATATTGCAATGATGACCAAAACAAAGTATGATGGTAAAAGGTTAAGAGCTTTAAACATTACTACAATGATGATCATTGATATTCAATTAAAGAATTCAGCCAGTAAACTCATTACATAATGTTTCGAGTAGACAAGACTTTAGTCTTTAAGAGCCACCATTCATCCTCGGCGAGGTTATTTGTTTAATGGGAAGGAGAAGAGGAAGAAGAATTTCAATTGATGAAAAGAAACAAGTTGAACCAGTGTTGGACGAGATTTTTTCTTCTTTTGATATTTTAACACTCTTAGAATGGTTGATGCAAGGATAAGCTCCAGTTTGAATTATCAAGCGAAAATTGAAATCACTAAGGGGACGTTTGGTATGGGGATAAGAGATATTAATCTTGGGATAAAATACGAGACTATTGCATTTGGTTAGAGGTATTAATTCCATTTGAAATAAAATGATAGGATTAGTTATCCCATATAAATGGTGGGATAACTAATCCCATGAGATATCCCAATCCAAGGGATAACTTTGTCTATCCCATCCCCTGTACCAAACGACCCCTAAGAGTATTATTGCTCATTAGCAAACTACAAGGTGCATTAAACTTGCAAGGAAGCAAAATAAATTAATGGAAACACAGTGTGTAATCCTTTGCAGTGTACGATTAAGGTGATGTTAACCTTCAATGTGTGAGGTTGGCAAAGATATACTTGAACAAAAGAATTATTGAACACCACCATGAGAATTCACTAACAGATTGTGAACTTCTCAGAATGGCTAAGACTAGCTTATTTTTTCGTGGAGGTGGTAGCTTAATATGTTCCCCATTTCAAAAGACCAGTTCCATTATCAAATCAAGAATGAAATCATATGGAAGAATAAAAACAAGAAGAACCAGTGCCGTTGTAGATAACTCAAAATTGCAAGAACTTTAGTGATGTTTGTCATGGAATATAATGGCTAGATGATAGAGTCATCAGCTAAGCTAGTATTTGGCTTGAAAATTAGTTGACAGTCAAATTACCTTATTTTAAGAAAAAAAATTGCCTCATAATGATCGACAAATTACCTTAACTTGAAGCCTTAAGAACTTCACATAGTCCAGAATCTCATCAAGCATTGCTGCCCTGTCGGTCTGGCAAGACAGAAAAGAAAAATATCATTACCACAAGCTACGACAACATCTTTTGAATTGCATCTATAACTGAATAAAACCAACTTGTATCTTTAAAAATAAAACTGAAGTGAGCCAATTCATAGAAAGTACCAATTAAAATGAAGTATAACTTGTTCTAAAATTTGCAACCAATTTTCACATTTAGTAACTTGAATCCATTAAGCAACAGTCAAACTTATTATAACAAAAAAAAACTATTTTTCTAAATTTTAGGTAATTGCATTTTAATATCATGATAAACAATGGGTCAGAACAAAAGTTAATATATCCATTATTTGGAATATATATCTTTAAGATTGAATGAGCCTGAATTGTTATCTGTCGCAACAAGAAAACAAATGCTCAACAATGAAATTTGTGGCAACCGGAGAACAGAGCACACCTTATTGCAGCTGGGGACAAGTTCCTGTAAAGCCTTTATTCGTTCTGATATCCTTTCTCTCCTTAACTGTAAAGAGACGGACACATTATTCAGACACTTGTTCCTAGAGCATAATCCACAGGCCCCCACATTTTACAACAAAATTGATTTAATTTTTTGAGAATTAACATAGCTTAATGTTCTCCTTACAAACATCTAACTATATTTGTCATATTACCCGCTCAGCAATACTATGTGGATCAGTGGCCTGTCCTCTTCGTGCCCGAACCCTAGGACGAATTGCAGGTTGGTGTGGTATTGTTACTATTGCGCTTGATGTAGGGTGGCCTTGAAAAGGCTGCAAGAACCAAAGAGAAGTTAAGAGATTTATTAGTAAATAATGGTTATAAATCATACACTGACAAAGATGCCACAATTTTAAAATTAAAATCTCAATACAAGACTCGTCAAGCCTGTCGCATGCAACTAAACCGGAATTAGGAAGTGAGGGGTAAATGAAATACATAAAAATTAATGCAAAAATAATCATGGTTTGAAAACTGGGTGGACTCATGTTAGCCCGTATTCCAAATGGGTGGTTTAAATATGGTTTAACATCGATGGTTTGAGCGGGTCAAAACAATTTTGAGCTGAAATTTCCACCACTACTCAAGATTTTAGAAACAAGCTATCACAGAAGGAAGCAACAAAAGAATATGATAAAGCCTTTGTCTCTCCTTCCTTATGATCCATAGCCAAGATGTAGATGTCCAGCTAATGTGAAGTATACAAATAAAATAAAATCTTCTTGGGGAACAAAAGGTGCAATTTTTACACCTTTACTAGGAACATTAAGTATCTGAAGCTAAGAGGTCAAAAAGATTCAGTAGCCTGTCCGTTTTATATCGGGATTTGATGCTTCTTTTTTTTATAACCGCGGTGTCCAGACTATCTTACGAGCACCTTGACTAATTCCACGGGATACCTACTACTACCTCCACCAACAATAGGTACTGGGTAACTTTGTTCACCAAGGTCAGAACATATGAGAAGAGATCACCTATTGTTTTTATCTCTGTTGGATTTGCACCTGACACCTCATGGTGTTCAACTCACTTCATTCACCACTAGACCACGCCCTTGAGTCTATTGGGAGTTGATACTTCTTGAAGACGATTTCTATTATCTCTGTTATGTAGAGATAGTAGTGATGATTTCCATATTTGCATAATTATTACTTTCTTCAACTCACTCTCGTCCCTTCATCACACCAAACTAAAACTCTAGGAACAATAGCAATCTTACTACAAGGACCCATATCAAATCACCGGCAAAACCAGGCTTCCAACAGGTATACTAGTGCTTAAATTCTCAATAGCTTCTTTGTCAAAAAAAAAATCTCAATAGCTACTTTACGCAAAGTGATTAAATTGATTTATTTAAATGACATTATATGGAGATACTAGTCTAAAAGAATAAAAATGTAATGACTATGAAACAACAGTGTAGTGAAAAAACAGAGATATGTAACCTGGACTTGGTGAACTTGAGGAACACTTAGGCAAACAGCATGAGATTGCAAATGTTCTAGACCTGGATACAAATTCCCCATGTTCATTGCTTCTCTTTCCTGCAAAAGAACATGAATAACAAATAAAAAAAAGGTACTATCCCCCGAGCTTACCCTTTTGAAATGCATATTCAGTTCTTTCCCCACACCAGCTAAACTCTAAATACACAGATTATTTTGATTAAGTAAGTATATTTCACTTTTGCAAGTATCATCAAGGAGGTACTGCAAAACAAAGTAAACAAAAAAACTCTAAAATACTATGAATTGAGTTCAAAATTTTCACAATAGAAAAACTTTCATTGTCCCAATTTGTTTGGCCCACTGTCCTTTTTTATCTTTCGAAGGAAGAAAAAAAGACATATCTTCACATTCATGAATATTTTTATTTGTCGGAATACATAGACAGACACTCAAACTTGACCTTAGCAAGCACTCTAACTTTTTGAGAGTGCACATCTAAAAACCTCAACTTGGTCTCAATTCGGCAACTAAACCCTCCAACATGTACCCATTATGTCTCGTGGACACCGGGACCAGTATGGCACATAAATTTTGCAGGTCATTTTGTAAGTTGGGAAGTGAAGAGAGTTCAAGTGTCTAGATGTGTATACTCGAAGTTGAAATGTTTAGTGGCTACTCGCTAGTTGAGGCCACGTTAAAGTCTCTTTATATGCATTATTCCTTTTTATGTCGTCCTTGATCATGAACTCCTAAAGGAACAAGTAAAAAGGTACATACTTTTCTGTAAAGTGGCAGACAAATTGGAATTGAGGAATTAGTAGGCTTACAGTCTTCACTTGAAAACCTCCAGTGTTGTTGGCGTCAGCAAAGCCATTATCCAAACTTAACCCCAATGGGAACAACGGCTGCTGCTGGAGCTGAGAGACACCAGATGTTGAATTCTCCGATGAGGCACCGGCGGTTAAATCAGTTACCGGCAGGCTAGCATAAGAGGGAATCGCCAGAATTTGCTCGAGAAAATCATCGGCAGCATATACCTCCGGTGGGTTGTCCGCCATGCCGGAGTTTGCCGGCGTATAGGTTTATTGAGCTTTAAGAGGAACGGAAAATGGGAATTTTCCCCAAAATGTGCACTTTTGGAGTTTCGTAGTTATAAAAAGGGTTACTCAAAGTACTTAATTTTAAACAAAAAAAATGATTAAAACAAGTTAATTTTCTAAAATAAATATTTCATCCGAGCTATATTAGTTAATTATTATATAAAAAAAAAATTATTTCATACTATTTGTTAACCACCTCACTGAATTAAGAAAATATTAATTAAATTTTTTTTATATTATCTTTAGAATTAATTTTCTTTTTAAATGTATTCAAGTAATATGAGATGGAGGCGGGGGCTAAGGGAATAGTAATTTTGGCTTTCAAAAAAATTGATCGAAACTAAGCTATAAATTATGATCAATAAATATTTTTTTAAAGTAAAAAGAAATTTTTTGAATGAATCAACACTCCTCATAAAATTGAATTCAATAAATTCGATTAATAAATTTGATCAATGAATAATAAGACATATTCAAAACTATTTATAAAAATGGATCTATTTATTTTATATCAATAACGAAGGTCTATAAAATATAAGGAGAACGAATTAAAGTGTTTAGTTTTCGATGGAAACCGGACAAATTAGGTGATGTTTGGGGCAAAAAACTTTAAATTAAAAAAAGAAAAAGAGCCAATCTAATTAAAAAATATAACATTTGTGGAGTATGACTAATATACTTTCTCCCTTAGCTGCAATACGCACTCACTCAATCGTATCAGTTCTGCTGCACTCTCATCGATTCCCCCCACTTTCGTCTGAAACTCGACTTCTCAAGCAGCACAGGCCTATTTCCTGCAGACCCTTTTGGCTCACCAAGTAAATTTTATTTCTATCTATCTTGATTTTGCTAATATTTGTTTAAATCTTCGTTTAGTTGTACTGATTGTGTTTTGATTACATATAGTTACTTCAGATTGCATTTAGCAATTTTCATTTTGCAGAACTAACTGATTCTTTATTTGATGGTGTGGGGTTTTCTTCTTGTTGATTTTATACCATTTCCTCAGCTTATCTTGGATTTTTATGTATTTTGTGTCATATGGTGCAATTTGCAAAGGTTGAGTTGTACTCGGATAAGTGTTGAAAAAGAAAGGAGAAAATGTAGGTTCTCTTTTTTGTCTATCTTGATTATGCTAATATTTGCTCTAATCTTTGTATAATACTGATTCTGTCTTGATTACATTCAGAATTTCAGATACCATTTAGCAAGTTTTCATTTTGCATAACTATCTGATTCTTTTTTACAGTGAGGGGTGGGGGTGGGAAGGGAGATTACTGAATCGAAACTTGGAGCAAATGTTTTCTTGTGAATGATTCTGAAAAGAGCATATTTTTACTTGAATCAAGTTGTACATTACCTGGAAAAAGATTCCTTTTTTTTCATAAAAAGAAAGAAAAACAAAAAGCGGAAGTTCCATTTTTCCAATGAGTAGTAGAAAAATCAAAATGATGTAGTATTTAGTGATTCGTTGTTTGAGTTTCTACTTTCATTAATGAAGTACAAACGCCTGTTTGTTTGTTTCTTTGTCACTGATCTCCATCTTGTCATTTCATTCTGTAAGCACTCAAGACGGAAAAAAATGTGTCCATCACTATTAGACTTCCTTGTCCTGTATATATCAGAGCTGGGGAGAGTTAGAGAGGGGGGTCTACAGTTTCCTGATGATGTTTTGTTGATTGGAAACTAACATTTCCTTGATCCTTGTGAAGTTCTCTATATTAATTGGTCTTCTTTTTTTGTGTTTGATTACTAGACAGAGTTTCTCAGTTTTTTCCAAAATGGATTGTGTGGGAGCCAGCTCTCCTAAAGAATTTCCTTTGGGTTTGGATGCAAGTTTAGAGGAAGAATACTTTTCTCAATCTAGTTTGCTCCAAGATTTCACTAGTATCCCCAACATTGACAAGGCATGGACTTTCACATCTGACGGTGGTACGATTTCTTTACTTCTCTATTCTCTTTTTTATGGTAGATAAACTATAGTTAATCTTACCTGGAGAATAAAGAATTGCGCAGTACTAATTAAATTCTTGCCTTCCCGCTTAATATATTATGCTTATTCTTTAACTGCTGTTAGTTTGTAACCCTTTTTCTACCTTTCAAGGTTCCCAAGGTATGTTCTCGATAAGCCAACCAAATCTCCTAGCCAACAAGAAGAGGAGATACATATTACCTTGTCATATTTCAAAAGAAAGCACAAATGCTGTAAGCTTTCAATGGGCTGCATTCCCTATTGAGATGTCCAATGTGTCTATGATGATTCCATCACCTTCAGGTTCAAAGCTTCTTGTAGTTAGAAATCCTGAAAATGATTCTCCGACCAAGTTTGAAATTTGGGGTTCATCTTTGGTGGAAAAGGAGTTTTATGTTCCTGCTTCTGTCCACGGCTCTGTATATTCAGATGGATGGTAGTGTTATTATATGAACTAAACATCACTTCACATCCCTATTCATAGACTCAATGTGTGTTACTATTTGAAAATGCAGGTTTGAGGGAATATCATGGAACAGTGATGAAACTCTTATTGCTTATGTTGCTGAGGAGCCGGCTCCCTCGAAGCCCACATTTACTACTTTTGGTTATAAGAAAGATAATTCTACAGATAAGGAATGTGGGAGCTGGAAAGGTCAAGGGGACTGGGAAGAGGAGTGGGGGGAAACCTATGCTGGAAAAAGACAACCTGCTCTTTTCATCATTGACGTCAACAGGTTTGAAAATTTACTATATTTTCTCATATCAGACTGGTAAGACGATCTAGTTCTGATGTCTTGGATAGAAACCCTAAATATAAATTTGTGCAGTGGAGTAGTACGTCCTGTTGAAGGAATCGGGAAGTCACTGAGTGTTGGACAAGTTGTATGGGCTCCATCCCGTGAAGGCCTTGAACAATATCTGGTTTTTGTCGGGTGGCCATCAGATAATAGGAAGTTGGGTATAAAATATTGCTATAACAGGCCTTGTGCCCTGTATGCTGTTAAAGCTCCATTTTCAAAGGTAGAGGTCCATCAATCTGGGTAAGTAACTTGCTAGTTGTCAGAACGAACATGTTGTGGATTAACTACATTTGTTACTGCATGAATGTAGTACCTAGGGGACTTATTTTTTGGAGAATTCCCTTATATTTGATTTATGCTGTTTTTGTAGTCTCAATTGACTTTTTGTCAATTTCAGAACTAATGCAGCCAAAGATGTTTCTCCAATTAAGCTGACACAAAGCATTAGTAGTGCTTTCTTTCCTCGTTTCAGGTTTGTCTTGAATTACTTGTCTGACCAACTCCCTCCCCTGGTCCCCAGAATAATAAGGAGAGAAAAAGGGAAGAGGAAATGTGTTTATGAAGAATTCATTCCCCTAATTCCTTCTTATACGATGACATTTGAATAACATTAGTTGGTTCCCTGAGGAATCTTGCATCTTCTGGTGTCTTTTAATTGATGTGGCTAGTTTGTTTGATAAAATGGAACTAACTAGTCTTTTCAAAAAACATGCAGCCCGGACGGAAAATTGCTTATTTTTTTGTCTGCTAGAAGTTCAGTAGATTCTTGGGCACATTCTGCAACTGATTCACTTCATAAGATTGATTGGTCATTCAGCGGAAAGCCAACTCCAGATGCTACAATTGTTGATGTGGTAGACTCCTTTTTGTGATTCTGATTACTTGCATCAGCACTTTGAGGCTAGATATTATTAGCCATTTTAGAAGTACTATCTACTTTTTGATTGATACTGAGCTTTTGAGCCAAGGGTTGGTCTATCGGCAACCGCCCCTCTAACTCTGAGGTAGGGGTAGGGTTTGCGTACACTCTACCCTCCCCAGATTGCACATTGTGGGACTACACTGTGTGTGTTGTTGTATTGATTCCAAGCTTTATCCTACAGTCAGCACACCTGTTCATGCTGTAAGTGGCAACTGCAGGTTCCTATTGTGATGTGTCCTGAAGATGGTTGCTTCCCTGGCCTTTACTGCTTCAGTGTTCTTAGTAGACCTTGGCTTTCTGATGGATATACTATGATTTTATCTTCTATCTGGGGCAGCACACAAGTAATAATTTCAGTAAATGTGATAAGGTAAGCAAATATTTTGCTGCTCAAGCATGAATTCTTTTTCTGTACCAATGAGTTAATAGTAGTGAAATTTGTCTTTATCAAAAATAATAGTGGAAACATATCCCGGATCAGCCCTGGAGACTCTAACTTCTCATGGAATATGCTTGCACTAGATGGTGACAACATCATAGCTGGTAGGAATAAGTGTTCCTACTTTACTTCATATTGGTTCCTATAATAGTATACTTCATATTGGTTTCTATAATAGTATTCCCATTAATCAAAGAATTTGGCATTTTTTTCCGGTTAAAGTTTGTAGTAGTCCCGTTGATGTTCCTGCAATCAAGTATGGTTCCCTTGCTCGTAAGGCCTCCGCGGAGACCTCATGGAGTTGGTTAGATATTTCAAGCCCCATATCTAGATGCTCTGAAAAGGTCAGTCTGTTTTCCATTGTTTCTTTTGTTTTCCTTTATTATAATTCCATCTTAGTTTGTTCTGTTTGGCATTTTCTTGTTAGAAAGGCTTTTCTGAAATTTGAATGTTCCCAACAATGCTCACAGGTTATATCTTTGCTGTCTTCGCGCCAATTTAGTATTTTGAAGATTCCTGTCAGGGATATCTCTGAGAACCTTACTAAAGGTAAGAACCCCGTTGAGCTTTGAGGGAAGTTCTATAAATTCATGGATCAACACATGATTGTGACCTCTTATGCTATCTGCAGATCAATAGATGCTTGAATCCTTTTAGATTACTAATCTCTGCTGTTTCTACTATAATATTCAATGAGTTTTATTTTTGCTAGGTGCCAGCAAGCCGTATGAGGCTATCTTTGTATCCTCCAAGACTCAGAGTCGTAACGTGTGTGATCCGCTGATTGTAGTCCTTCACGGGGGTCCTCATTCTGTTTCATTGTCAAGCTTCTCAAAGTCCTTGGCTTTCCTTTCTTCACTTGGTTATAGCTTGTTGATTGTAAATTACAGGTAACCAACATAACTGACTTCTTTCTCCATGCCTCTGTTAAATCAAATGGTTATTGAAATATAACGCCAACTGTGAATACTAGTTGTGTATATGAGATGCTACACTAATATTATAGGTCATATATATATATTGGATATCCTAATATATATATATATATATATATATATATATATATATATAGATATAGATATAAAATCTCTGAATATCTCGTTTGCTGTATTTCATTTTTTGGGTTAGGAGCAGTAATTGCTTTGAATTCTGATTAAGCACTTTTTTTTTTAATCTCCTTCTCACAGAGGCTCCTTGGGTTTTGGTGAGGAAGCAGTACAATCTCTTCCTGGGAAAATTGGATCACAGGTACTTGATTGCGGTCTTTTTGTTTTCTTTCCCTTGAAAAGATTTTTTCCTTAGTTTTGTTTAGGCTTGAATGGTTTTGTTATATGAAATACAATTCCTTCTTTTTCATAATAATCCTATTAAGCATTCGGAACCTAATAGTGTTCTTCCTTTTTTTTCCCCTAATCTGCAGGATGTTAATGATGTGCTTGCTGCTCTAGATCATGTCATTGAAAAGGGACTTGCGGATCCATCTAAAATATCTGTGGTCGGTGGTTCCCATGGTGGATTTTTGACAACTCATTTGATTGGCCAGGTCTACCAATTTCCTTATATGCCACCGTCTTTATGGTTCCTATGTACCCATTTTTCTCAACCTTTCAACAAACATTTGTGGGCCTTAATAAGGAAAGCTGGACAAGCTTGTCTTTCTTACCGACTATTGCTTGACAGTTCTGCTACTATTTCTGCAGGCACCAGATAAGTTTGCAGCAGCAGTTGCAAGGAACCCTGTCTGCAACCTCGCTTTGATGGTCGGTACATCGGATATACCTGATTGGTGCTACGCAGAGACATTTGGAGAAAATGGAAAAACAAATTTTACAGAGGCTACTTCATCTGAACACCTTGACGCCTTTTACAGAAAATCACCAATTTTACACGTCTCTAAGGTATGCGCCTCTATTAAATCCGGATTCGACAGTCATTCCATTTTAAGCAATATGTCTTTCTGTTGGTTCTCTCGAAAGGCCTATTTTTAAATTGCAGAATAGACTGAAGTTATAAGTCATGCTAGATTTCAAGGATCACAGATCCTGTTACAATCAAACCTCTGTATAATGGTGTCATTTGTCCGGATATTTTTTGGCTGTTATAGAGAACTGCTCTTATAGCAAACATATAACATAACATAACATTACCTGATACCTGTTGTTGGTAGGAGGTGACAGGTATCACATGGAATTAGTCAAGGTGTGCGAAAGTTGGCCCGGACACCAGTTTATAAAAAAAAATTAGAACATAACATGCCCTGGGTAGTGAAATGTTGTTATAAAGGATGACTGTTAGACGTGTGAATCTATTAGGAATGCATCTCTAGCATCTTATGTTTGCCAACTTTGCAGGTCAGAACTCCTACACTTTTCTTGCTAGGTGCTAAGGACCTCCGTGTACCGATGTCTACTGGATTGCAAGTGAGATTTCTTATAATCTATTATCGTTCTTGTTTCTTGTTTTGTTTGTTTAACACAAGTTTTCATTCTTAAATGCAAACGGTATGAGCAAGTTCACAGTTATGAATATCCATCATGATTCCATATCATTTTTCCTAGTTGCACCTTTTATTGGTTATGTATGTCTGTTGATACATAGTCTATACTTACCTTTTGATTCTCTTTGAACAACTATGCATCCATCCATAAACAATGAAAAAAGTGAAAGAAATACGGATCCATCCAAAGCACAACGATGTTTTTTGTGGAGTCTAATTGTTGGCTCTATTTGTAAGGCAGTCTTCAAGCTTTGTATCTACTAATGAACTGTAGTAGCCAATCATCTGTGGACCAAAAATGTTATGTCTGCCAACGTCAATCGGCAATATGAATCAATGAACCACATAAATCTGTGAGATGAAAGCGGGTTACTTATTGTGTATACACCAATAATGCCAATATGGTTCTAATGGAACCATTACATTACTATATGTCCCAGCTTATTGACTAATGACGTTTTAACTTGTGGTTTTATTTCACTACGATTTATAACTCAAGAAAGTGTATGCCTTTCACTCTTATTGTGTGCAGTATGCACGTGCGTTGAAGGAGAAAGGAGGAGTGGAAGTTAAAGTGATCATGTTCCCTGAGGACACTCATGCACTTGATAGGTAAACTGGTCACATGCTATGTTGCTCGGAATCTTCACAATGATGTTGAATCCGCGCGGATGATCCAAAAGTGCACTGACTTTTGGAAGATCTGACACGGAACCAGCAGTGTTTTTTGAAGCGTCCGAGTAACATAAGATTTTACTTCACTTTAATGTTGTGAACTTACACATACACATCTGTTTTGCAGACCACAATCTGATTTTGAAAGCTTTCTAAACATTGGAGTGTGGTTTAAGAAGCACTGCAAATAGACTCATGTCTTCACCAAAAGTCACAATCCAACTTGAAGACGGGAGATTTGGTTTCGTAGTCCATATATGACCCTTTTCACAGCAGATCAGTAAAAAATAAACACAGGACATGAGGTTCGTGGGGTCGTTTTTTCCTATTTAAATTGTAAGTGGTCATAAGAGATCGTTTCCTTTTTAAAGACTCGACTCTTCCACAATCAGTCACTAGTCAGAATGATTTATTGTACATCACAATTTACTAAATTGATCTCTTTTTATCTAATTCTAATATTTAAAAAAAAAAATCCTTGTGTCATGATATACTTATTAATGATGTGAATCAAGTAAAAAATGTATGGGTTATTAATATGGAATCCTTGTTTAAATATTGATGGTAAATGATTAGTATACGAGTTGTTTGGTAAGATAAGTAAGAATATCTCAATCTTTTAGTACAAATAATGGAATAAAATAATCTCGTGATTAGCTAATATTTCAAACCAATCATGAAATAAAGTTAAGTTCAAAGTTTTATTTTGAGATTATTATCCTTATTCCACGTATCAAAGAATTTCGTAATTGTGTAGCAGCTTCTAGTGGTAGAGTTTATTAATATAATTGGAACATAAACAAAATGATTAATTTTTTCTTTTATTCTTCTTTAAGCCAATAAAATAAATAAATAGTAAAAAGTCTCAAAATAGAAGTCGCCGTCTGTGGGGATCGAACCCACGACCACGTGGTTAAAAGCCACGCGCTCTACCACTGAGCTAAGACGGCTTCTCTTTTTGTTATTTTCTTTAGTATAATATCTAACCACGTTGATACTATTTTAATGACAATAAAGATCTATCAATTGCGGCGATGATTGTGCTAGTGGTAATTGATAGGAATAAATGATCGCAGTAATGGTTGTTGATTTGGATAAAGTGAGTGGATTGAATCCCAATCAATTGAAAATTATAATGTGCAAATCGTATAGTAACCTCTAATACCTAATTCTTCTTGAAATATAAAGATTATCACAAATACTTTTAACTAGGTGTAAAGATTGAGTTTAAACAAAGTTTTTTATCTCATAGAGACTAAACACTTACATATACTCTTTTGACCAAAAGTAAAAAGTTAAAGTGTTTTTATTTTAAATTTTCTATATAATAAAAAGAAAGTCATACACACTTGATGTTTATATCAACTCAATAAATAATTATATGTGTTTATATATTTTTATATCGCTTTATCATGATTAATTTGTGTTCTTACCCTTCATCAAATCACTTTTAAGTATGATAAATTGACATAATTTGATGTAAATTATAGTAAGTAGACCAATAATATCTTAAGAAAATATGAATCCTTAAATTTGAGCAGATTAATAATTTTTCTATTTATCAATTCAACATATTTTAAATTAACTAAAAAAATAATTAACGATCAAGATTGATTTCATAGTTTCAAACATATCTTTGTTCCAGCCTAAAGTCACATATCAAATTAACATACTCATTTCTTATATAAAGGAACTAGTGAAAATATATTTGCAACTAAAAATCAAAAAGAGGATTTTATTTACAAAATATTATTCAAAAACAAAAAAAAATAATCTTAACAATCAACAAGAACAACATGCCTATACATTCAAAAATATTAGAGATGGCTATACATAACAAACTCTAAATGAGAAGCGTCTTCCACATTGATTGAACATCAAGACTTTCAAATAAAGAACGTCATAAGCTCTTTCCAATATAATAGATCGATATTAAGCTCGAAGAATGAAAAAATTAATAAGAAACATTTCCTACTATATAGAGAGAGGAACTCGTAAGAAATACCTCTTACTATAATGGATGATTTCAAACTCTAAGAATGAAGAAACAAGAACTTGTAGGAAGCTCACTTCTCCACTTAGTATACCCAACGTGAGTTGAATTTATCATTTCATTTTTGTAAACGTAAGATGAATTCGGATTAATCAAATCAGTAAACTTCGTTACGAGCATAAAACTAACAAATATCCTTCATCCCAAATTTCAAATCCTCCCATTGAGAATCATCAAATTCCAATCCTCCATTATTAACAACCTTAACTTCAACCAACAATAACTCCATTGCCACCTCCAAAATTTCCACCATTAAAACAACTCTCCCTTTAACCAACTCAATTACCCTTCCTTTCCCTCTTTCAACTCTATACCCTCCTCCTTCTCCAATTTTCACCACCTTCTCTTCAACCTCCTCGATTCGAGCATTCGTCGTGAACTTCATCTCTCTATTGATCAAATCGCTCTCGAATAACCTCGATAAATTCAACCCTGATGACATTGATATTATGTCAAATGCATTTATCCCGCCCAAATTTGTACGATTCTTCTCGAACACACAATTGCTTGATCTTTGTTGTTGATTCGATTTCTTAAACCAGGAAAGGTTCATTAGTTGCTCAATACTTAATCTAGTACTCGGATTTGGATCGAGTAACTTGTTGATCACACTCCGAGCTGATTTCGAAACCCAATTAGGGAATCGAAAATCGCGACTGTGTATTGCACGGTACATGTTTGATAAATTGCCAGAATCAAATGGAATATATCCAGATAGAAATGCAAATAGAATTACCCCACAAGACCATGAATCCGCCTTTTCGCCATTGTATCCCTTTCCGTAAGCTACCTCTGGAGCTGTATAACCTGGTGTACCGCAAGCTGTATGAAGGAGACTGTTTTTCAGCTGTTCAGGCAAGGCGGAGAGCCCGAAATCGGAGATTTTGATGTTGTTATTTTGATCAAGAAGAATGTTTTGAGGTTTGATGTCGCGGTGAGTAACGCCATTTTGATGGCAGTAATGGAGAGCGGAGACTAATTGGTGGAAGTAGAAACGAGCGGTGGACTCAGAAAACCGTCCATGACGGATTAGCTTGGCATGGAGATCGCCTCTGCAGGCGATCTCCATGACAAGATAGATTTTGGATTTTGTAGCCATTACTTCATGGAGTTTTATTATGTTGGGATGATTAAGACAGGACATGGCGGAGATTTCACGTAGGATTCGGGGCTCCATTGAGACATCCGTGCCAATGATCGATTTTTTATCGATAACCTTGATGGCGATATTTGTGTTATCGTCTAAACAAAGGCCGTGGTAGACTTTAGCAAAGCTACCACGGCCTAATAGACGGCCAAGTTGGTACTTGCCGAGAATGATGGTTCCGTTTCCGGAACCACTTCTGTTGGTGCTGGTGGTTCGTCTGATTATCGTGGCGGAGGAGGGTGGTTGAGTGCATTTCGCCTCCATGCTTGCGATGGTGGATGGAGGAGGCGGAGGGGGAAAAGGGTGGTTATATAGGAGGAAATGATCACTTAGAGTGAGAGGTTTGGCTGGACCTCAGTTGTTTTACTTTGCTTGGTATTCAAGTCAACCGTTCACATGAAATGAACATTTTCGTCGTTATATAATAATAAGCTTCACTAATAAATTTAAATTATCTCATATCGTATCGTATTTGTGAAAGAGATAGATGATTTTTTTCGTTACGTCATGACACATAAGTAATAGTATTAACAAGATGAGAGAAAACAGACACTAAATTGATTGTCACATAAAATGAAATAATTTGTCATTACAAATAAGTTTGACAATACAATACGATAAATAAATAAATAAATAGAATATACACATCTTACATCTATTTTGTGAGGACAGAGAGACGTTTTCTGATAGACTTTCGAATTAAAAAACATATTCAAACTCGGGTTTATGAGAAAAAATAAGATAGGATGTATCATTAAAAAAAATTATAAACGTTAATTCATATTGGAACAACTTGTCATTTCTTCTAGTAAAATAGTAAATAGAACACATGAGGATTTACTTTTAATTATAATTATCTTTTGATTACTTTAACTTAGAAAAATCTCATATATATCTTCTTATGGATCTGCATATATAAATCTTGTCCACTTCCATATGGTAAATTAAAATATAATTAATCCTCAGACTTATCAATAGATTTTTTTTTCTAAGATTCTTTAAAAGCTTTCACTTTCACTTTTTTTTTTAATTAAGATATATATCAGCAGCTTTATATAGAGGAAGTTGTTGGCAGATAAGTAAATGGACCTTTTTTTTTTCTTGAGTTCGATATTTATTGATTTAATTAATTTAAAATTTATACAATATACAATGTTTTGAAAAAAAAAGAATTTTTATTAAAGATTTTTTTTTAGCGTATGGATTTGAGATTTTTAATTAAGAATTTCATTTACTTTATTATATCTTACTAACTTGAGCAATTTATATTTGTATTATATAGGACGCATGAATAAAATAGGAACTCTTTATCAACTCAAGATACAAATCTAATCTTTAGTTAACGGCGAAAGATTTTATTTATCTTGTCATATTATATGAACATATTAACACAAGAAAGTATTCTTAGGCATAAACCTAAAACCTCTTAACTAAAGAGGAAAAAATATCATATATTATCTCATCACGCGTTCAATTATATATTGAAGCACACATTTGTAAATTAGCCAAAAATGTTTGTGCCAATGTAGACAGCTATCGATATTACAATTTCTTAAATCGTATATTATTCTTTATCGACTTTATATTAATACGAAATATTTTATGCACACAGTAATTTTTCACTCGAATGATTCCTTTAGTTATTTTATCAATTAGTGATAAATAGACATGCACCACCTTTAGCATGACTTTACAAGATATTTTGCACTATATAAAAGCTTTTATATTAATTTTCTTTGTTCAACTTGCTTTTTAGTAATGTTCAAAGTCTTTAGAGAAACGCTATTGCTTTTTTTTTTTTAACTTTATGCAAGTCACAAGATGCATGCTATCCCATTTTGTTAGATTCGAAATGAATTATCTCATATAATAAATAATTTTTTTTAATATAAATATAAAATTACAATTATTAAACTTTATGGGGTTCTAATTAATATTGTAAATCCGCCCCTTAATAGGAAACTCTAAACTATTTGATTCAAGCTTAGCATTATGGACATATGATGAAACAAAATGGGCAAGGCAATATATATAGATTTTAAATAAAGTTATGTCAAAAAAAAATTACATTACGTATGTAAATAAAAATGTTATAATATATGAAGTTGATTTAAAGGGGTATATAATAGACTCTTTTATCAAAAAATATAGTGTGCATTTAGATATAAGAAAAATAGTTTAACACACAAATATACCTAGTTATTCTCCATTTTTCGAAGTTTTTTTTGTGTCATATATGATCGTGTTCTACTAAGTTGGAAGAAATTGTATAATGAATCGAGAAATTGTTCATCAATTGTTTTTGATTTAGTATTAATGTAGAAGCGTGAAACTTTAATTAGTATTGATCGAGAGAAAAAATAAATGTAAACTTATTACATGCGAGAAAAAAATCTAAATTCGTAATATTTTAAAACTTAAAAAAAAAAGAATTCATATTCACTACTTTTAAAAAATATTACTATTATATTTCATTTTAAACTTTATTACTATTATATTTCATTTTAACTTGGCACATATAGATACAAGCTATAACATCTTTTGGTGCCTCTCAAGGTCACCATTATATATGTCAATTATATTTAAGTGTACTAACTAATTATCTTTGTCTTCATTAAGCTTGATATAATCACAACCTAATCCAATATTTTTCTCTAATCATGTTTATTTATTGGCCCAAATGGCCACTTCCTTCAATGAATAATTTCATAGTTACCACCAATAGTTGCTTTAATATTAATAGGATTTTCTACATTATTTAACAAGAACTTATGTATTTGAAACCTATAAATGAAAAAATATCATGCTAAAGAGTGTTTTCCTTATTAATAATCTTAAAATGGGACAAATCAGGATTAGTTGATATTCAAAAGAAATACCAAATATCAAAAAAAGAAAAAAATGTCATAAATTATAATCTAAAATACATCCCTAACCAATTAGGATATTTGTCTTAGTCAGCATTGAAATGTTTTTTTCCAATAAACTTATCAAATTAAATGTGGGAAATTCATGACATATGAGAACTTAATGACAATCTAAAAAATTCTTTACATTGAACTTATTAAACTTTTGAAATTATATATTTATAATATAATTTATTTATGTTGTGAATCGAAATATTGTATTTGATTGACATAGCAAATAATGTAAGTTTACACTGCAAATAACCACTTTTTAGGTCCTATAATAATGAAAATAGTCATTTTCATACATTTCCAAATTTCACAAATAAAATTCTTAGGAGATTTTCATTGAATTACACCCATGGAATTTAGTACTCCATATCTAGTGGCTATTATTTAAAAAGTTAAAACTGTGGAAGTGGCTATTTTTGCCATGTTGGACAGGGAGTTGTGGTCCATTGGGCCACTCATGTTAACTTACTTAATTTCAGGCCTAGCTAGCTTTGGGTTGGGGGTGTATTGGTTATTGGGCCATTTTATCTTTCTTCTTTTTTATCTGGGCCCAACCCAGTATCAAAGGTCCAACAGGCCCAATAGGTCAACAAGGCATGATTGTGGTTAGGATTATGGCCCAACCCAAATGAATTTTGATTTGAATATATTGTTTGGTTTAGATACAAGCTATAGGGATTAATTAACAAATAATATGATGATTAGTAATTTAAATCATTTATTTTCCTACTTGCATTTGTTGATTTTTTTCCCAAGTTCATGAAAATATTCAAATTGCATGATAAAAACGAATAAGTATCAATATCTCAAATTTCGAAATGTTAGATTATAACATGTATATTATCTAGAGGTGTTAATCAGAAACAACTTCTTTACTCTATAATAATATGATTCACGAATTTTTCAAACTTTTCTCATGAAATTATATTGTGTATATTATTATTGTTGTATTGAATTATGACATATTACGTGTCATGTAAGCATTTTTCTTTTCCTCCCAACTATTTCTTTTTTCTTTTCTCCCAACTATTTTATGTATGACTCCATCCCTATCAATTATATAATGGTGGTAAATGGATAAGAGTAAAGAATTAAAGTAATTAAAATAATAACGAAAATAAATACGTGTATTTTCGTGTGAATTTAAATTCTTGGCTAACATTCCAAATAAATAAAAAAAGTGCTATATTTTAAAACATATATATTATTTGGTCACCAAAGTTCACCAAAAATAGTAAATTCCTATCCATTTTCTTTCAAATAGAAACTATAACTATTGTATAAACGTTGACTTTTTTTCATGGGCCTATAATATTCTTTATTTTATTCTATTTTTTGTGACCTGAATATTTTTAATCGGTCGAAAAAACCTTTGACTTGTCTATCGAAGCCTAAGGGAGAATTGCAACGTAATAGTTTGTAATTATCGTGGGTATATACTCAAATTCGATGTATAATAAATGTATATATACAGTATACACATTGATGGTGCACAGATTATCCAATGATTATATAATTACTTGAAAGATAAATATAGATAGAAAGTTATTTTCAATAGATCTTCAATTTGAAGGAAGTAACCAAAGCAATATTAATAACGAATTAAAATAACAAGATAAACAAAGGAAATGATACAATAATAATAGTACTAAAAAATAAATAGTTCATAAGATGCTATGTGAACACTACTAATTAAGAAGAAGATGAGTAGAGGATCAAATAAGCCCTTGCCTCTCAATATAAAAGTACGATAATGTTCGACTATTTACTATTTTTCTATTTTAATTCACGATCTTTATACTTTAACCTATATATTTAGGGTATTGATGTCTTCGGTAAGTTGTAGATCAGACATGTTATGTCTAATCATCTCTTCTTAATTAGCTCTTTTTCGGCCTACCTCTATCTTTCTTAAAATCTATTATGGCCGAATTCGCACCTCCTTACTAATACATCCATGCACTTTCTCTTCACATATTCGAACCATCTCAGCCTTATTTCCTTCATTTTATTTGTCATAGAAATTACCTTTTTTATTAAGAACAGAGAAATTTCACTCGTATCTACTTGTATACCACACTTATTCTTGTGTGAGATATGGAATGACATGTTTCGAAGTTGGATTGCAAGTTGGGTAGTGATATTGTTGGGAAGCTACTGATATTATAAATATATTTTCAACAAGAAATCATGCACAATTTGTTTGTTTGTTCATCAAACTTCTTGCCCTCTACTTTTAAACCAAAATATAAATAAACAAATAATAATTTAATAAAATCCAGTTGACTTTAATGTGTGATTCACAAATAAGAATTGATTTTGTAATGACATCTTTAATTTGAAGTTGCTATAGTCAAATATTGTTAACATTTTTATACATGTATTTTCTAAACTTGGGATCTTTTATTTCTTTTATGGTCATTCTTTAATAAGTATTTTTTCTGTTCGAAATTATTTGTCATGGTTTCTATTTTCGAGTTAAATTATAAAAAAATTTGACTAACATTTTAAGATATATTTTTTCATCATATTGATATGCAAAAAATTGTAATTTATCGTACTTTTCATTTAGTTTTAGAATATCTAATTTTTTGTTTAAAATATTGAACTAATGTGATCTAATTTACCTTTAAAAGTTAGTTAAATTGACTTTCGAATAAGTGCAACATGACAAACAATTCTGAACGGAGAAAGTAATTACGAAGGCATGGACGATGTATATATCTTTTATGAACTTCAATTTCTTTCATATTTATTGTTTCTGTTAATGCATGTTACAAGTTGAGACCAGTCTGAACATGGTTTAATTAATTTTTCTGTGGGAAAAAAATATTATTTCTTATATACATATAAAAGTTCTTATTAATTATGGATCATAAATAAATTTTAATTATATTGATTTATAAATATTATTTTTGTAAGCTATCATATAAAAAGTGAATTTTGCAAACATATAGTCTTCGCAAATTAACCTTTCGAACGATATTAGATTTTGTAAGACATATATAATTATTCTTATCGATAAATATTAGATTATCATCTAATTAATATTTACAATTACTTATAAATTTATAATCACATATAGTATATAGTATAATGTTTTTTTTTTAAGATAAGATTTTCAGTTTGTTCAATCGGTATGTGAGATATAAGATGATGTGAACCAATATTGGATTGCAAGTTGGCTGGTGGTTGTTGGGGAGCTACTGATATATATATATATACTTTAACCGTTCACCGTTCAGAATTGTTTGCCATGGTTTCTATTTTTAGAGTCAAATTATAAAAACTTTGATTAACATTTTAAGATATAATTTTTCATCATATTAATATGTAAAAAATTGCAATTTACAGTACTTTTCATATAACTTTAGAATATCTATTTTTTTTAAAAAAATATCGAATTACTGTAATCTAATTTTACTTTGAAAATTAGTCAAATTGATTTTTGAAAAGCGTAACATGATAAATAATTCCGAACGAAGGGAATATATAAAGATTTAAATCAAGAAATTAATGATGATAAAGATTAAATTTATTTGATTTAAAATGCTGACATTTTTTGGTCAAAGATTACTGTAAACAAGTTCTTTAATTTTCATATGTATTTTTTTGAGCTTCATTTATGAGGTTTCTTTTAATACCAAGTCATGAATTATGTTGTTTTTTTTTAATAAATAAATCGAAAGAACATGTAAATTTACTTTAAATAAATAGCACATAAAATCGTATATAATTTTTTAAAAGAAATTTCTTGGTTATAGAATCGAAAGATTGGAATAAACTACGATTGCTTATATCACTATTTAAATTTTAAATTTATGTGCGTTAGAGAAAGAAAAGAAAAACATGCCTAAAACACGAATATTATCTCCTTATAGGATAAATTAGGATTAATAATAATTATGAAAATTACTATATTTACCCTAGTGGAATACTTTTAAAATATCTATTATATCTATTATATATGTTAAGTTCTTAATTTATCCAAAAAAAAATTATAACTTAAAACCTAAAACATGACCATATAAAACTAAAAATTAATGAGGAAAAGCCTACCACGTGGTGATATAGTCTCAAACTCTACAATGGCAAAGCTTGTGTCATATAGTTTTTAAAAAGAAAAAAGTTTATCCATATCGATCGGAGTGTTTACATCAGGTTAATGTAATTTTTATCATCACATAATTTAATGAAGTAAAAATTAATTATAAATTTAAACACATGATATACATGTATTAATTTCATGTGATTTATCTGTCGATCTTTCATGTTTTTTTTTTTTTTGAAATCTTATTAAAAGAACCATATAACTCAAATTATATCATGCATGAATAGCTAGTGGAAAGAAAAAACAGTAAACGAATAACGGAGAAAAGTATATCGTATCTAGACTAATACAACAAATAAGTGAAAGATGTCATGTCAAATACTTAAAGTGGTGATTATTAACTTCGTTTTTCATGTAAGACAATGAAATGCACCTTAATAAATTGATAACTTCAATACAAGATAGATAATATTAGGTATGCAGATAAAATCTCACGTTATCTCACGTAGATAGCTAAAAAGAAAAACAAGTTACTCACAAGATATTCAATACTCTATTGTAAAGCCTTTCTATTCTTAATGAAAAATCAATGCTTCAAGTCAAATAAAAACTTAATATAACTAGTCATAAATCTATCTTCCTTCAATATTCAAATTACTAAAATAGTAGAATAATTTATACACGAAACTTTAGTACTATATTTATTTTTCCCAAGTGGCAAATTAAATGCAAGTTCGTTGGGGTAGTTGCACCAGCCTGCTGTTCATGCATCCTATAAGTTGTCCAACAAATTCATCATTTTTTCCCAACAAATTTACAACTCTATTTTTTGTTCAATCTTTCTCATTCTTATTTCGTCTAAAAAGATTATTTTTTACTCATATTTCATCTAAAAATCTTTTTTTTTTCACTTGAATATCTCTTATTTCATCTAAAAATCAATTCTTGACAATCGGGTATCTCTTATCAAAATCAGTTCTTGTCATTTAGATATATCTTTTTTTATCTAAAAATCAGTTCTTGTCATTTCGGTGTCTTCTACTTCACTTAAAAAATGAGTTTTTTTTACTTAGATATCTCTTATTTCGTCTAAAAGTTCGTTATTTTCACTTGTGTATATCTTATTTTATTGAAAAATCCATTCTTTTCACTCGGGTATCTCTTCTTTCCTCTAAAAATCAATTCTTTTCACTCGGATATGTCTTCTTTCATCTAAAAATCAGTTCTTTTCACTCGAATATCTCTTCTTTACTCTAAAAATCTATTCTTTTCACTCGGGTATCTCTTCTCTACTCTAAAAATCAATTCTTTTCACTCGGATATCTCATATTTCATCTAAAAACAGTTCTTTACACTCAAGTATCTCTTATTTCATCAAGAAAACTTCTCATTTTCTCTTCTCTAACTTCATTGAATTTGAGAGTCAAGCTCAGTTTAAACAATGAGGGATGAGAACAAGAAGAATTCAGTTAGCTCTGAAACCGCGCGAATTTCGGTTGAAGTTAACAATCTTCCTAATTTTCTTCAATCAATCAGGCTCAAATATGTGAAACTTGGTTACCATTACTTGATCAGCAATGCAATGTATCTGTTTTTGGTTCCTGTTTTGGGAGTTCTTTGTGTTCATGTTATGACTATTTCAGTTGAGGACCTGATCCAATTATTGGATAAATTGAAGTTCAATCTTATCACAGTGATTTTATGTTCTGCTGTTGTTGTTTTTCTGGGGACACTTTATTTCATGACAAGGCCTAGAAAAGTGTATTTGGTTGACTTTTCATGTTATAAGCCTAAGCCTGATGTTATGTGTAGTAAAGAAACTTTCATGGAGAGATCAAAACAAGCCGGGATTTTCACTGAGGAGAATTTGGCCTTTCAGAAGAAGATACTAGAAAGGTCGGGTTTAGGTCAAAAGACGTATTTTCCCGAGGCACTTTTGAGAGTGCCCGCGGAACCTAACATGGCTGAGGCAAGGAAAGAGGCTGAGATGGTGATGTTTGGTGCTATCGATGAGTTGTTGGCGAAAACTAGGGTGAAGGCTAAGGATATTGGGATACTTGTGGTGAATTGTAGCTTGTTTAATCCAACACCATCACTTTCTGCTATGATTGTTAACCATTACAAGCTCAGGGGAAATGTTATGAGTTATAATCTTGGTGGAATGGGATGTAGTGCTGGACTCATTTCTATTGATCTTGCTAAACAACTATTGCAGGTTTGTTCTTTTTGATTAACTTATACTATGTTCGATTAAGGTTTTGAGAAGTCAAAAGTGCTTATTTTAGAACGGGAAAGTGTTTTTCAAATTGATTAGTCAAATACAAATAGTAGTATTTTCCAAATATACTTTTCTTGAGAAGCGTTTCAAAGTAAATAGATTTTGGAAAATCTTAAAAGACAGATAATATGAAAACGAGATTAATAAAATGGAATGGACCACATTGATGTCCAATCTCTACTAGTTGGCAATTCAATGTCTCACTTTTCAAAAAGTGTTTCATTAACTTTCTTCCATGTGGGAAGGTGAACTCAACTAACTTATGAGACAAGAGTGGTAAACATTGATTGTATACAAATATGGTACTATTTGAAAATGACATCAGTAGTGGTTGTTTCCGAGACTTGAACTCGTGACCTAAGATAACTTTACATGGTACTACTTGTTTATATCAAGTATTGAAATTTCTAATGCTATCAATGTTGATGTATGATCAGGTGAATCCTAATTCTTATGCACTTGTGGTGAGTATGGAAAACATAACACTCAATTGGTACTTTGGCAACAACAGATCAATGCTTGTCTCAAATTGCATATTTAGGATGGGAGGTGCTGCAATTCTGCTGTCGAACAGATCAACAGATCGTCGACGTTCCAAGTACCAACTCATCCATACAGTACGTACACACAAGGGCGCGGATGACAGGAGCTATGGTTGTGTGTTCCAGGAGGAGGACGAGAAGAAGGAGATTGGTGTTGCCTTATCGAAGGACCTAATGGCTGTTGCAGGGGAAGCACTAAAAACTAACATCACAACGCTCGGGCCATTAGTTCTTCCTATGTCTGAGCAACTCCTTTTCTTCATGACATTAGTCGCGAGGAAGATCTTTAAGATGAAAATCAAGCCTTACATACCTGATTTCAAGCTGGCATTCGAGCATTTCTGTATACACGCTGGTGGAAGGGCAGTACTGGATGAGCTCGAGAAGAATCTCGAGCTCAGCCAATGGCATATGGAGCCATCAAGAATGACACTTTACAGGTTTGGTAACACATCAAGTAGCTCTTTATGGTATGAATTGGCTTATACTGAAGCTAAAGGGAGGATCAAGAAAGGAGACAGAACATGGCAAATTGCATTTGGTTCTGGATTTAAATGTAACAGTGTTGTGTGGCGCGCGTTAAAGACGATCAATCCTGCTAAAGAGAAGAATCCATGGATGGATGAGGTTCATGAATTCCCAGTTGAAGTACCTAGAATTGTCACAATTAATGATTCTTGAAAATAATTTTTAATTTTCCTCCAGTAAATGTTACTATGTAATAGTAGTATTTATCATTCTTTGTTACCTTTAAGATTGCAATGCACAATGTAATTTGATTTGATTATTTATAAAAAGTGATATCAAATATTCTATTTTCTAGCAAATGAAGGTCACAAACACCACGAATAATTGTTAATCTGAGTAAATACACATTTCTAAAATTTTGCGTTCATTCAAAACACCGTTAATCTAAAATGAAACGAAAAGGGGTTGTTACAACAGTATCTAACTAGTTGTATTTGGGTATTTATGATGAAGTGACTAGAACTTTGTATTAATTTCTGAGTAATAAATGCATGAAATGGTAGATGCAAATAGCTGAGTAAAGATGGAACCAGCTGTTTTGTGTACGTAAATGAGAAGGGGGCAACGAGGAGCTGGAAATACCTGCAGCAACCATAGGAGGAAAGGCGGCTCTGGTGCTTCAATATTCAGTTCATCTGATTCGAGTATTTTCAACATTGAAACTGAATTTGAATTTTTACGTGAAAACACACCAAAATAGAATTACTAATGTGTTTGATCCTAAAAAATTTAAAGGTCAGACTCGTCAACTTTAAATAATTTTGGATCGCTAAGCGTGGATCTAAGATCAATCCATCAAGTTAAAATATCGGATCCACCTCTGCCTAGGGATAGGGCTGGACCTAAGATTTACAACAAGAAATAGGAATAAGGATGATTTCTTTGGCATCGAGTTCATCTGAACCCTATGTTTTCAACACCGAATAATTAAAATTCTGTATCCACCTCTTGTGGACTTCTAGTCCAATTTCAATCCAAGTGAAAATTCAGAACTCTGGGCTGTATAGAATACTTACAAATTAAATACTGCGACAAGAATCAAGCTCATAAGAAATGTCTTACCAACACATCACGTCTTACCCGAGTATTCTTGAACCAAAGACATGAGGACTAACCCAAAATTAGGGCACTTTGCCTTGAGGAGAAGGAACTACTTGCCAGGAACTAAATTTTACAGTTAAGAGCTAGATTAGTGCTTAAAGAGAACGACAGCAAGTTAAACTAATAAATATTCAAGGTTAAACTTATATATACATCACTGTCAGCACAAATCCACCCAATACAGCACTCTGCGTTACATGCCCCAAATACCACAAGCTGATGCAACTTTGTTGCTTGATCGTGATGTTAGTTCATATAATATCCTCGCGAATATGTCTGAGTACCTTGGATCCCCGAAGAGCATTTCCGCAAACGCATTTTCATAGGATAGGAGGAGGGGCTTGTTCTGCGGCTCCAACACAAGGTTTTCCAAAATAGTTGCTGCTTTTCTGCAAATTTCTGGTACTGGATGTGGCATCTTGATCACTTTCAACAGGCGATCAATTGCCCTGAAGTTCAATGTGGTGAATCAATCGTTCAGATACAAAATTAAGAGGAATCTGTTAACTATAATTAGGTCAAATTCTGTCACTTACCATCGCTCACTGGCCAGCTTTAAACGACAGTCCATATTTATCTCTGCAAGGTTATATAATGCACCTACAGCAGCTGCTTGAGCATCAGTTGGTGGAGAGCTCATTATATCGACCAAACGTGTATATATCTGCATGTCTCACAAATCGTGTTTAGTGAGTTTTCTGAGCATTCATAAAGGTACAGATGGAAATTTCGTACTGCAGCTGTCAAAATGAACATCAACCTGTGAAGCAAAAGGAAGTAGGAAAGGTTCATTGTCAGGATTTATTATAAGACGACCAATTAATTCAGCAGCGCCAGAGTGCCAAGCCTTCACAGCAGATCCCAGCATTCCCATGAGAGCCTTGACTGCACGTTTCTCCCTGGATCAAGAAACAAACAACTCAATTTAGAACATACAGAAACAAAAAAAAGCCTCAACTCAGTATAAGAGCCAACAGTACAAAGCAAGCAACTGACAAGTCAAATGCTTACGTCATTTTGATAAAAGAAGGTTTTGAGGAGCTAAAGATCCGAAGATTCAGCAACAAAGCCAAATTCACTACAGTCTCAAGGGCATTTGTGACAAGTTCCTCATCCTCTGTCAACAAAAGAAATCCGAAATCAAAAATAGGTAAAGAGAAACATGTTTTAAATGGACATGAGTCGAGAAAACATTTTAATCAAGAGTATCTGGCATTCAGCCATCTGTCAATTCTATATGCTTTGCTTGAGCCAGGGGTCTATCAGAAATAACTTCTCTACCTTCATAAGGTGGGGTAAGGCTGCATACACCACCTTCCTCAATCTCACTTGTGGGACTACACTAAGTATGTTGTTGTTGGCATGCCATGCAACAACATAATCAAGATTGTCAACAAAGTCCAAGCAGTCTATTTAGATTATACCACGCAAGCACAGAAATCTTAAATTGACCCTTTCCATTGGAAAGTATAAAATGAGGCCACATACATAAGTCATAAACTTCAATAAGCTGTCAACAATAAAAGGGTGACTAAACAGGTAGAGAATTCGACTATCAGAAGTATGGAATGTGCTAAATATTTAGGGAGGTTTCCAAGGAATAAACAAGAGAGAATTCCTCTAGAATGATAGAATTTCCTCAGTAGGATTTATTCATCTAACAAGTCAAATTACATACATCACTAACAATCAACATCTTCCTCAATGTATAACCAGGAAGATAGATTCAGAAGATAGATGAGTAAATGTCTTATATGAGCAGAACATAATACAAACTGCCACATCATAGATGGCAAATTTAAACCAAATACAAAAAAACTAAGATTAAGTTTAAACCTCTTTCCCCACCTGTAACATAATCTTCAAGACATTGAAATATGGTTTCAAAGCAATGCCTGTGCTGCGCCATGATGACTTCATTATCTGGCATGTTAGAGAAGTTGCGGATAATGTTTGAAGCAGCGACAGCACACAGCTGTTTCTCAGCACGCCCCTCCTCATCCAAGTTAAATAGGCCATCTTCATCAAAATTCCAGGCTCCAGGGCGAAGCTTGTTAGCACACTTCAGAACAGATGCCTCTTTGTTGGAGGATCCAGATCCAGTACTGTGGTCAAAGGATATATGGAGCAAGTAACACAAGTCAATTAAATACATGGTAGGGTCTGCATTGCAGATTCCATGCATCGGAAACTAAGATTTACAACTAAAGGCATCAGGAAGAAGACAGAAGGGGTGAGGCATGTTGAATTACCTAGGATGAGGTAAGCTATTATCCGAGTTCAAGGCCTCATATTCATTTCCAAATCCAGTAACAGCTGAATTTGCACCCAATAGTCGAACACGTGGTGTCTTCACAAGCACCCTTGGTAACGCTATATCACGCCAGTCATCTATCTGTCAAACAGATCATTGCCATCACAATGTAAGTAAATAGGGAAAAACTAATCAAGAGTCAACCATGAGGCAGAAGTTACACAGAAAACATTGAGAAACATACAACTTGAAGTAGAGCATCAAGCAACCCAGGAATTTTCGCAAGAGGGGTTGCATCTTTGCGGACTTCATCTTTCTCTTTAAATGATAGCAAAGTGAGAGCGTTTAATGCCCACGTCAGCTCACTCTTCAATCCACTTTGAAGTGCCAGAACAATCCTTTTATTATTCTGATCTGTAAGAACGGAAGATTGGTAACTAAATGATAATCATAAGCATATGTGGCTGGAAAATGCATCATTTAATCCACATCCTCGTCTTCTACAAATGCTTGTATTTCCTCAAATTCAACAAGTCAGAACAAACTTTCAGAAATGCTGCAATTTTCATCAATTGAGTTCTATCTTACGCCAATGGTACCTTATGCAGATCAGAAAATATTTTAATTCACTTACCTTCTACAAATGCCTGCACTATTTCCTCAAATTCAGCAGGTCAATCAATTTTTCAGAAACGAAGCAATTTACATAACTGGTGTTCCATCGTACACCAATAGCTGTACCTTATGCGGATCGGAAACTACTTTAATTTTGCTTAGATAGGGTTGACCAAATTGTTGGAATGTAACAGTTGGAGTACTGGAAGAGTCAAATCTTGACCCAAATGGATGTCCTAGAGGTAAAGGCAAAGGCATACAACAGCTCAAGATCTATTAGAGCTTTAAGTGCAACTGTGCAAAGCACTATCATTTGCAAAGGACCTCAACTAGTCCACAAGATATGTGCTACTTTCCACCACGCAGATGCCAAATAACTCAGGCCCGCTCACCCGACGCTTTAACATATGGAAAGTTTATGTAGCTTCTTTTGACTCGATGGGCTTTGCACATTTATCTCCATGGTCCATTCCATTCCATTGACATCTACATCATACCTTTTGGCAATACAAGTAAAATACTAAGAATATAAAAAAATACGAAGAATTGTAAACCTCTATAATCCATACATGTTGAAAGTTCAAAGCTCATAGCGAAATGTTATTCACCTTTTTTACCCTTTAAAATTAGATTTCACATTAGTTAAAATAGTCATTTATTATCTCCCTAATTTTTATGACTTTGAGATCAACTAAGATTTTGGTCATTAAATCTTTACTTATTTGAATTATTTAAAAAGTCCTAATGACTTCAAAATTAATTAAGAGTTTACTTTATATAAAGTCACTCTCATTTTAAAAGAACTTGAAAAATATGGAAAAGAATGAAATTTATGGGCCAATGAACACAACTAGGAAGATAAGTCCATTTAGACTCCAAGTTTAGTCCCATACCGAATACGTGGTGATTGTAGAATACTAATATTCATTTCTTGGAGATTAGTCCTCTGAATACAAATATGCATACGTAATTGTTAAAAGTAGAGTTATTGTACAATTAATACTTCAAGATCGAATAGAGCATAGCAATTACAGATTGGATCTAGATTTATATTCTCTACATCTATCTAAAAGCATGAAGGCCCTTCCGAAATGTCGGTTCCCTTTTTTATCTCTTAAAATTGATCTCACATTAGACAAACCTAGTCATCTAATCATTTTCCTAGTATTTAAAATTTTGAAATCAACTTAATTTTTTGTTATTAAAGCTTTCCTTATTTGAACTAGGTAGGAAATCCTAAAATTTAGGTTATTAAAACTTCCCTTATTTAAACTAGGTAGGAAATCCTAAAATCAAACTTCCCTTAAAATTTTCCATCATTAGATAGAAGCAAAGTCGACCTTCCCTCAATACTAGAGATAACAGACCCAACAGATAAAGGAGTTGTTGTATCTGCATGAGAAATGCTTTCTTGGAATTTCTTTGTTAATATGATTAAAAAGTGCTTCTTTATTCTCAACATTTATGTAAGAGGTTCCAGCTATAATGTACTATGTCAGGTATTAGTGAAGGATGCACTATTTAGTTGGGCCTTTAGAGGACAGAAGATAAGACATGCGTGTGGGATGTTGATCCATTAGTTGGAAATGTTTGTTGAGTCATAAGCCTATGTAGCAGACGGCTAATTCATATAAGGCCGATACTCAAATAAAGTTTGAGAGTGAAGTTAGGAGGTGAGCATCTACCTCCAGATTACAGACAGAAAATCAAGAGTTAGTACTGCACAATAACATTTTCATGAACACCAACTGAGAGTGGCTAGCACAGTCACTTATTAACATTATTGCAAATGCACAACTGTGGAGAATTTTTCTTAGTGACCAATCTGAAGGAGCCACTATACCACCTTAGACGACAAAGGAAGGGGGAGGAGAGGCAATAGAATGACGGTGAAAACAAGAAAGTGAAGAGAATAGCTAGAAAGAGGGGACCACGGCATCAAGCAAGTAGATCTAGATCATTGTGTGGGTGGGGGTGGGTGGGGGGGGGGAGGCACAAACTTAGGTGACACTAAAGATGCATCGATAGAACCAATGACCAGAGAACAACAGGAGTAGCAAAAAGGCATCCCTCAACAAATGAAGAGGCATGAGAGTATCTAAGACTCTATCCCGTGAGCTTTTCCCGAGTTATAGTGACGAGAATTATTTGAGTAATCATTTATGAACATTACTAAGTTGAGCAACGAAGTGCGCTTTGGACTTGTTTTCTTCGGTGAGCTTTGCATGAAAGGTTCCTATAAACGCACACTTCTTCGAACAAACCTAGATGGGGATCAACATCCTTAAGTACTGCCTTCTCCCGAAGGATCAATCAGCAACTGTAAAATTGTAATACACCCAGAGCTCAAGGACGGCGAAAAATCAACTATCCAAGTAGATCTTAGGTCTAGTAATGAATGTCTTTCCTTTCTGAAACCCTGCCCTCTATGTTATTGTTTCGAGGCCATTCTGAGAGTCCACATGTTTGTATTTTCAATTCAATATTAAGTTCTCCAATTTGACTAGTGATTCCAAAATGTGCAACAACATACCTAGTCCTAGTGTAATCCCATAAAATGTGCATTTGACTCAAAGGCGAATTTTCACTTGACAACAATGTTTATGCATTTAGGTTCCAATATATGGTCATGATCCTGCGTGTCTAGCTCCTCAACTTGAAAAATTAAAACAAAGTCTATAGTTCCAACTAAAAGAGCAAATTTCTAAAAAGAAGGCAGCAATAGCAGTTGTGACACCAGGAACAACTCTCCTGGGGAACATCTCCGTTAATTTTAACGACATTATTCTTCACAGAGTAACTGGATAAATGAAACTCGTTTGTTGTTCAACAAGAAAATGAAATTTAGTTTTAAAAAATCATTTTTTTTTAAAATGAATTAAGTTTGTTGCAAATAGGTGAAATTCCCTTTCAGGGTACTGGCAATCTATTCCACCCCTCTCACCACTTTTTATCATGACTGTGGTGTCCAGCCAACTTAAACAACAAGAAAATCAAATTTAGATTTAAGTTACCATTTTAAAAAATAATTGAATTAAGTTTGTTGCAAATGGGTCAAATTTCCTTTCAGGGTACTGGCTATTTATTCCACTGCTCTAACTACTTTTTTTCATGACCATGGTGTCCGGCCATCTTAGACGCACCTCGACTAATTTCACGCAAACTTCCCACCAACAACTGGTAGCAGATTACTCTGTTAATCAAGGTTAGGACAGATGGGAAGAATCACTTAGTGTTTTGAACGTGAGACCTCAAGGTTCTCAACCACTGACCACTAGGCCACACCCTTGTGTGCCTCTCTTCCAACTTTTCTAACAGCATTTTTCTTTGTAGTTTAGGGATTTAGGTTAGAAATTCTATTTTGAATCCTTGAAAGCTATTAGATACGAGTAAAAGTTAATTTCCTGAACAACAAGGAAACAACCGGCAGGATATAACTTCAACTCGACATTACCGTCCATTTACTCACACCTTATACTATGGTAATTCAAATCCCTAAGCTTCATCACGCATGTCCAGACAAGGCCGCACCCCAAGCTCAAAAAAATCAATAATTCAGCTCGTAAGTAAACTGGTAATGCATGCGGTAGTATAAAAACGCAAAATAAAGTACTCAAAATTACATGTATAAGACCACATAACATATATACAGATACATTATCCACATAGCACTACAAACCTTCACCTTTTAAACCTAAAAAGTTAATGATAACGCATTCAAAATTCAGTATAATACACATACGATAAGGCACTAACTGACCAGCAAATGCATAGTGAACATGAAGCGAAGGTCCGAGAAGCGTTGGCGGAGCTACTGAGTCGGCAGCACTGGATGCGACTGCCGCGGTAGCAGAGGCAGCGGCGGAGTTACTGTTTACGCTACCTAACGGACGTCCTCTCTTAGCTACCGGAGTAGCTGAGCCACCGCCAGCTACGCCACCGCTTTGCCGCTTCTGCATCTTTTTCCCGCTTATTTCTCCTTTCTGCTATGCACAAAAACCACTGTGAAGAATTCGAGGTGTGAGAGAGAATAAATGATGAAATAATGGGTCGGGTTTTCATATAAGTCCAACATTGAGCCCATGGTTTTTCATATAAGTCCAAATGTGTTTTCTTTTAGAAAAATTATATAAATATACAATTTAAAATAATAAAAATTAAGCAAATACCACATAAAAGTAAAATAATTACAAGCATATGTCCCTTCATACTTATACCCCGCTAAATATTTTACACTATATATATTCCCAACTAATTTCGCTTAACTAATAATAATATCAATATTATATATTGTATTAGTAACATTAAAACTGATAATTTTGCTTAATTGATATTTATATTGGTGGTTACTTGTATACTATATTGATGTGTGTATTGGTATCATCAAAGCTGATAATTTCGCTTAGGTGTTTTAATAGTTTTTGTTAAGATACCTTAATAATACCATAAAAACATGTGTGTATATATATAATCTTATAGTTTCATTGACTAATGATCAGTGATTTCTTTACAATAAAACTTTAATGATATCACAATAATATACGTATAATCTTATAGTATCATTGACTAATGTGTAATTTCTGAACAAGAAGCTTTAATGATACCACTCTACTGTACATATACTCTTATAGTATCATTGACTAGAGAATAATTTCTAAACAAAAACCTCAATAATACCGATTAGTTAAGCGAATTTATAAGCCTTAAAGATCCGTTTGAGAAAAGCACTCCCTGAAATTTTTCTTAGTCACAACCTAAATGAAGACATCTGATTAAAAAGAATAACTTCATATGCATATTGCACCATATCATTAGGCCGTCAATTTGAAGTTTCAATCATAAAATTTAAATATTCAAAACATTAACTATTTTTTGTGATAAGTCAAAAATTACTAATGAATATCATAAATTGTTTCATGTTTTAAATAAATTGATCTTTATATTTAATTCTTTAAATGTATTGATCTATATTTTTATCATTTAACAATTAAACTTATATCTAATGGACATAAGTTCTTTAAAAAAAATTATATTATTTATAAAATTCTGTTTTACTAGTATGATAACTATAAAATTTATGTCTGTTAAAAAAAGTTAAAAAGTATAAAATTTATGTCTAGTAGTAAAAAGAAGTTATTTAGAATTTGGTGGAGAAAAAACCAACATTAAAATTTGAAAGCAATACTATGGACACCATTATTTACACCAAGTAGCCACTTTTTGGTTTGTTTCAAATTTTAACCATAGTTTAGAAAGTATTATAAATCTAGCAACAAGCAAGCATAAATCTTTAAGTAAGCCCAAATTGAAGGTTTGAAGTCAATAGGACAAACTATCCATAAATCTCATAAAGAGAACCAAATGCATAACTATTTATTGAAATTAATAATTATTTGAATAATTTGAAAATTAGACTTTGTAATAATTTAAGTTTGAAACTATTATAATTCGAATATGTTAGAATTGATTCTTACAATTATATATAAACAATTTACATTCATTAAATCTTTAATTTTCTATTCCATTCTTATTGTGAATTACGCACACAGTTAAGATATATCATTAGCAAATCTTTTTTAATCTTTTCAGTTTCTAATCGTCTTAGAGTTTAATAACTACTCTATTAAAATATCCACACTAGCATAGTGTAAACCTTGAGAATGCCTCTTCATGGCCTTTTGAAGTTCCCTATTTTTTCTTATAATTATTTAAAGATGTGTAAATTTATAATGTTTTGTTTTATATTATATATATTTTGTAATGCTTTTCGTTTCTCTACTTTGTCGTGTGTTTTATTTTTTTCATTTGAATTTTTTTAAAAATAAGAATTATAATCTCCAGTTAAAACAACATTTAAAATTGATCCTATAAATTTTATATTGATTATCAAAAACAAATTGCGTATAGTGTTTTTGATTTCACAAAAGTTCCTTCATCCTTTTTTTTTTGTTAGAACAATAAAATTTAAACTATAATTAAAAACTTTGTTCATCAAAATAAATAGTATTTTATCTTTACTGGCATTAACAGCATAAAATAATTGTTGTCTCCTTCTTCTTTTTATCCTTTTTGAATAATCTACTCTAAACCAATTTCTTCGTCAAAAAGGGAATTCTCTGATAAAAAATTCGAGTACTCATCACGAATTTTCACCGTCGATTCTAGTTCCGATTATCAACGATTTCATTGGAACCTGAAAGTTGAATCAATCAACTTTGATCGGTTTTTGTTTTAGATCAGATCTGTAAAAGTTATGGGAGGTTTTGTATCGAGATTCTGGTTCATGATGTTTCCGGCGAAAGAGTACAAGATCATTGTTGTTGGATTGGATAATGCTGGAAAAACGACGACGCTTTATAAGTTGCATCTGGGTGAGGTGGTTACTACCAATCCTACTGTTGGTAGTAACGTTGAGGAGCTTGTTTATAAGAACATACGATTTGAGGTGAGCAAACACTGTATCTGAATCTCATATTACTTTTTCTGTTTTGTTGAGTTATAATTGGATTATTTAATCATTTTGCATCAAGTTTATGCGTGAAATTGGTCACCCAATGGTGTGGTCCAGTGGTTAATGATGTGGGTTAAGAACGATGAGGTATTAGATTAAATCCTAGCAGTGACGAAGAACACTAGGTGATATATTCCTATATGTCCTAGTTTTGGTGGCCTTGGTGGATAGAGAGAGTTTTGGTATCTGTTGCTGGTCGGAGGTAGTAGGTATCATGTGGATTAGATTTATGAGTGAAATTGAAAGTATAAAGTTGTTCCTTCGTAGACAGAGTTACTTGGTACCTATTGTTATTATGTTGCAGGTGAGAGTTTGTAGGTGTCATATGGAATTAGATTTATGAGTGTAGTATAAAGTTGTTCCTTAGTGGACAGAGTTACGTGGTACCAATTGCTATTATGTTGTTGATGGGACGTGATATGTGTCTAGTGTAATTTGTCAAACTGTGCGGTAACTAGGCCATACACCATGGTTATCAAAAAGGAAAAAAGGGTTATGCATAAAATTGTAGTATAAAGTTGTTATGTTCATAATGAAGGATTGATTTTATAAAAGGGTAATTTCTGGGTTAGATTGCACCAAATTCCCCATAGAGGCTTGTCTTGAACTCGTAATAGACTATGCATAAGCAATCATCGCGATTGAGGAAGCCTTGATTATGACACTGGATATCTGTTAATCTCAGACAGATGGGAATAAATAGCTTTAGCTTCTTCTCATGCTGGGATTAGAACCCATGTCTCCCATGGACTTCAATTCCAATTTCTAACTACTTCAAATTGCACGTTACAACACACTTGGGTGCTCAGAAAAGATTGATTTTTGTTTAAAGATATATTACAAATTAATTGGTTTGATCCATATATATAAATGGTAATTGCAAGTTAAGGAGATTTGTTTGGTATATATCATTTAGCTTTACTTGTTTCACTTGGTATACGAGCTCAGAAGTAAACTGATGGATATTTTCTAACATGCTTTTGAGAAGGTTCTGGTTGCTAATGGGAAGAGCTCAGTTTGTTCATGCTAGTGATTAGCACTTGAGATGAATAATTTATCCGTTTCTCCTGGAATGGTGGTTAATGAGATGTTATTACTATTAGACAAATTCTCCTATAGTTTGGGAGTATGACAACATGACCTCTACATTGAAAATAACCCTGATATTGACCACATATATACTTTATAGTTTATAGAATAGGCTAGCAGCAGCTAACGTATACCAATCTGGAATCATTTAAGAATTGTCTTTTATGATTTCCCAAGGTTTGTTTGGACAAACTCATATTCAGCTGCAGTGTTAAGCTTGTCAGATTTAACATTTTTTTCATTTTTCGTTTTAATTTGAAATTGTTCTGTTATTTCAATTATAGTGTGAGTGAGAAATACAATTCTGTACAAGTGTGTCTATGAAAACAATAATAATTTGAAGATTGTGTTTCTGTGAACCTATCCTTTATTAGTTGATTGTGTACATGATGGTTTTCAATATCACTTAATCTGATTAAGTGACCGAGGATAGGACAGATGTCCGTAATATAGGGATTCACCAACTTAAATTTAGTTGTTGGGAATTAGAACATTTGAGGCGGATTTTGGCTGAAATTTTGAGGAAACGTATCACATGTAAGTCTAACTGATGGATGAAATGAGGGAGAAGTAGTGGGAAGTTTTTTAGAATCTAGGTGGAGGAGGAAGAAGAAGCAGAGGTAGAAGAAGGATGAGGAAGGCAATAGATTGTCCAGTTCTAACTCAAAAGGGTTAATCATCATAGAAGAGGATCATTTTGACAGGAGTAGATCAAGTTATGCACTTCTTTAATCTACAAATGCTTGCTGATGATGGAAATGGATCACAGTTTCTTATAATTTATTGATGTGATGAGGGAGAAAGCCACATAAAGTAAGAATAAGAAAATAGAAAATTCCACAAGAAGCACATGATTGCGAAGAGTCGAATCATCTTTGCTGATTGGAATATTTAAGTGCTCCAAAAAGGTAAAACAAATAGAAAAGTTGAACTTATATGTACTTAAGTAGAAGTATTTGATATGTTGGAAGTAATTCTCCATGTGTGTTTTCGTAAAAAGTGTTTTTCTAGTGTTCGGTTTGTGTATGGAAAAATAAGTTTTTAGCAAAAAGTATGTACCAAATATTAATAATGGTATCAGCAAAGCATAATGTTTTCATGGAACTTTTTATTATTGATCTATGTACCAAATATTAATAATGGTGTCAGCAAAGCATAATGTTTTGATGGAACTTTTTATTACTGAAGATCAATAATAATATTTATGTGGTAGTTGTAGCAAGTAGTATGAACTTAAGAATTAAAGATAGCCGAAAGAAAGATGACTTACGTCCTAAGTGAGAGAAGTAATTTCCCCCTCTTAATAGCAGAAAAATTGGCTTCGTCATAAAAACGATGCGTCTTGCCAAGAGCACCCTAAATTCTTATCTACATGGGCGCCAAATTGGTAAATGCTGTCCTTCAGTCTTTTTATTCCCTCAATTTCCAGTCTAGCGACATCTGTCTGAGATTTGTGGCATCGCCATTCAGTTCCAATCATGTTCCACACAATATACTATTACCTGTATGTAATCGTGCAATGCAGCAATGATTAACATCCCAATAGGAATGGGCTAGTTGGATGTCAATCTGCATAATAGGATTATGGGCGCCATCCCTTGACTTTAGTTCTTTCAGCCCTCGAGCGAGTTTAAAGAACTGTCTATGAAAATTCTTAGTTTGGGTAATTCGTCTAATTGAGTGGTCCTTCTAGTCCATGTTGCTATTCAATTATTTTGCTGTTTGATGCAGCACATGAAATATTAAACAGATGAAGTAGGTTTATAATGTGCAACTTTATTTTCATGATGACAAGTCGTGAAATCATCTTTAGTGTTTTTTCTTTTTCTCATAATGGTGTTCTCCCAGAACAATTGACACCTTGACAGTGTGATTTTACACAATAAGATTCTTCTTTTTCGATAACCGAGAAATCCCGAGGTCCAGTGGCACATGGAACGAAATGCAGTGGATAATGGGCTAACCCCTCTACCCTTCTTTACTTTTAACACTTTTAACCTTCTCCACTTAAATTCCGGTCTTTGTCTGCGCCAGGGTTCGAATCTGTGATGCCTGTAATAAGATTCTTAACTAAGGCGGGTTATAGTGACGCAAATCATAGTGTTCTCATTCTTTTCCATCTTTGTGCACAGTGCTTTATTTCTTTTTCCATGCCCTTTGTGGAAGTTGATTCAATGGTATTTGTTGTTGCGCTTGTATGTTTTAATCAAAATGGTTAATTTTGTGGACCCATTATCTCTAATGGGGAAACGTTCATCTGCTTAAACAGTTAAATGGTCTTATGGTCATAAACCTAATAAAGAAGAATTTCACTTTCTAAGAGCAGGTAAGGGTACCTTTTGGGCCTGAAGTACTGGAATTTCTAAATTTCTCCGAATGAAATAATTCTGATGACTTTTTAATCTGTGAAAATGAAACCGTCTACAACACAGGTCAAAGATATCTTTTCCTTGAAAAATGACTACCACTATTTTCTGAATCACCCCAAAATCTACAATCTTTTTTTTTTTTAAACCAAATTACTTCTTTTGCCCTAATTGAAAGATGTCCTAGTTACATGTGTGTCTATCAACTCTCAACATTATCAGCTATTAATGGGAGTGCCGCTGGCAACCTTTAAGGTCACGAAGTAGGTAAGCATATTGGATTTCAATATAATTTACTGTCTTGCATTCACCCCATTTAATAGTAAAATTGTTTTGGTTCTCAGGACTGGAGCCAAGAAAATACTTCTGCTGAACCTATCTAACAAAAAAAAGTTTTACTTCTGCTGAACCCCTCATAATAACCAGAATAACTGAGGATATTTAGTATGCATGACATGCTTTTGCTTCTAGCTGACACTTGAGGCGGATTTATATCTTGTGCACATGGGTTTATGGGTTCATGTTACATTGAGTAGTTTCGAAGTTGTGGTCTAGTCTGATTCAAGTGTGCAGTATACTCCAACCAAACAATAAGGAATATTTTCTCTTTTATGTGGACTTGGATAGGAACTCATATGATCAATAGTGTATTGGCCTTCAGTAGCCACTGATGAGAAATAATTTTCCTTGGTACCGTGATTGTTTTTGAGCATACACTTTCTTCCTCTTGAAGCCAGGGAATTCTTTTACTAACCAGCTTGAAGCATCTAACGGTTGTGATAACACACTTGTTAGAAAAGAAAGAGACCTTGCGATACCATCATTGACATTATGTCCTTGTTTCTGCACTCTGATTTGTACTCCGTATATTATAAGTTACCCTTATCCTCTCACTTTTTTTCGCCATTGAAGAAGTGTATTGACAAAAGACTGCAGGTTAATTATATCTGGAGAAATAAATGAGGACTTAATCCTTTCTCTCTATTTTATGTTGTTTTTATCAGGTCTGGGATCTTGGTGGGCAAGAAAGACTGAGGACATCATGGGCAACTTACTATCGCGGAACTCATGCTGTCATTGTAGTTATCGATAGCAGTGACAGAGCCCGTATTTCCACAATGAAAGACGAGCTGTTCAGGTTGCTCCCACACGAGGATCTGCAAAATGCAGTTGTACTAGTGTTTGCAAACAAACAGGATCTTAAAGATGCCATGACCCCTGCAGAGATAACTGATGCACTTTCCCTTCATAGCATTAAGAACCACGATTGGCATATACAAGCCTGCAGTGCCCTGACTGGTGACGGCTTATACGATGGTTTAGGATGGATTGCACAGAAAGTTCCTGGCAAAACACCAACCTAGACAAAGGGAATATGTTCTTTTTCTGTATTCACAGAAGTAATATGAAACTCCGCGCCCTTGCTGTAAGTTTTTATGTGTAGTTCATACTCTTTATCATATGCATTTCCTTGAAGAGCTACTGGTTTTGGCACATTTGAACCTTTTCTAATAGCTATCACAATTGACTCCTGCAAGGACATACAAGATTTGAATATTCTGTATTGCAAAGTTTATATCATCTGGTAAAATACAGTGTAATCTCACCGTGGGCTTGATACTGATAATCTGGCAAAATATTACATTAGGTGATTTTAATCTTACTGAGTTAAATAACATATTTATTAATAATACCTTTCAAAAACACACACAGTTGACTACTTATGAATTCAAAACAACTATAGCTTCAAAAATACGTAGATATATAATTATAATCAAATATTATATTCATGCAATCTCAATTAGAATTTTAATATTTTATTTTATAGGGAAAAGCGATCAATATATCTCAAATTATTATAAATAATATGTAAATATCCTCCGTCATATTTTTGACATCTAATTTTCTTTTCCTATATTATTTTTTTGCTAATAGATAAACGTCCAATGATTTATATGTTCGATAAAGCTGTGCGTTATTGCTACGTGGCTCTATCTATGCCCACGTGTCGTCGTGTCATGATAACAAATAAATACTACTAGTAAGGTATTATTTTCATTTCTTCACTCTAAAAAAATTAATTCTTCTACTCCCAATCCAAAAGAAGAAATGTGTAGTACTGTATTAATGGCCATTTCACATAGTTTTTTGAAGAAGACGATTTCATGTTATCACTCAACTTGTTCAACTCCATTAATGGCTAAAACTGTAAGAATAAACGGCCCAAATCTTATGAGAAGTTGCAACAAATGTGACCTATCTGTTTTAGAACCTATAGAGATACCACCAGAAAAGCCTGCTAAGGAACCACCATTATCACCTCCAAGCCCAGGCCCAGAATTTCCAGGCCCACCCAATAATGATCCAGTGGGCCCAGACATACCTGGCCCACCACCTGAGATTGTTCCACCCGGTGGTCCAGATGTTGTACCTCCGATGGGACCGGAGATTGTTCCGCCTGGTTGGCCGGATGTTACACCACCGGAGATTGTCCCGCCCACCGGGCCGGATGTTGTGCCCCCAAGGGAGCCTGAACCTGAACCGTGGCAGGTTCCACAGCCTGATGTCCCATCACCCATCATCTACTGATGATTTCAGTGTCGGAGCTAGAATTTTGAATGAAGATGTTTTTATGTTTTTTTCAAACAATTTAAGCTTTTAATTATTTTTTTTTGAAAGAATAAAATGCTGATGTTATAAATCTACTCTTAATTTACTAATTTCTTCTAATATTATATTATATACAACATATTGGAATATAAAATGTATCAATCAAATTATTTTGAATTAGTCCAGGTGTCAGAGTGCATGGCATCCACGTGTCTCATGAATACCACGTATCAAATACAAAGGTGTCTCATGAATAACACGTATCACTTGAACTATCCTATACATTTACAAAAAAAAATTTGTGCTAAAACCAAACAAATGATATCTTAATATTCCTGTTCTACCAAATAGATATATACCAAAATAATAATTTAAATAAAAAAATGTTAAGAGTTTTTTCAGCGAAATATTATACAAGATCTTCAATATTTGTTGTTCAAAAGTTAACTATATCAGTTGGACTTACTAGAAAAATGAGCAAGGAAAATCTTCCATCTGATTTTCCTACCACAACACCACCAAATACTGGCAGACCCACCGATGCACCGCCGGCGGTGGAGGATTCACCGTTCGTGCCAGATTTCGATGCTATTCCACCGATAAGACCAGGTCAATAATCGTTCAGAATTTAAACTTTATGAATTTAAATTAATCTGTATCTATTAAAAGTTATGCATGTCTTCATATATTTAGTTTTAGTATTTATTTATCTAGCTATAATATATGTCAAGCCGAATTAAATGGTACATTTATTATTACCTAAATTATGAAAAATTGAGAAATATTCATACCCCGTTAAATGAAAGAGTTGCTAACTTGTAATTACTTTTTGTAATATATTTAAACTAGTTAGATTGATTTTCGATCGAAAAGCTAAATGAAGTATATGGAGTAATTTTTCCTACACGAAATAAAATATTAGATATAGATATTAACACTACAGTTGAACTGCAGGTGAAAACCCTCCGACGCCATCGCCATCGCCATCGCCATCGCCATCGCCAACGGCACCGCGGACCGATAGTCCTGAATTTTCCGATCCACCGAACACTTCTCCGTCAGGTCAGGAAGCACCACGACCACCTATATCACCACCTGGACAGCCGGAGGCGTTCACACCACAACAACCTCCGGACGCTGGAGAGCAAATTAGAACATCTAATGTTAGATCTGAGTAGTGAAATATTAAATAGTTTTCGTTTTTTTTTAAATATATAATTATCTTATATTCGAAATTTTCTAAATCTTACTTAGACGTTTATTGTCCACTAGAAATGTACATGATGCCAAGGGTATTTTTGAACAATGTATGCTTTTTTATTATAATGCTCTTCGGGTGAACACTTTATGCGTATTGGATAAATTATCATTTTGCAATAAATCATCACTTTATTATAGCCTGTAAATCATACGGGAGATGTAAAATTCACTAGACAAGTCCTATGCGACAAGCTCAAATAAACTGAGTCATTTTGAAGGATTATGTACGTTTTTTGACATAGTAATAATAATATAAAGTATTTAGTTTCGATAGAAAACTAAGTTTGCGTTTGAAGGGAAATTTGTATATCATAGAGATGATTCGAGGGTTAACCGTTCCATTATGTATCATTATATTATTATTTGAATTTGAGATCTTCTATCAAATTCATCTATATATCTCATGCTTAACATTGCTAGATCAAATTCGGGTTTGATCGAATTCAGTTGTGTTTGTTTAAATAATATATTTGTCAAAGAATTTGTTAAAATATTTATACATTAAACTTGAAATTCAATGATTAACGCTTGAAATAACTTGTCATGTTTTTCGTTATAATATCTCACAAGTTACGTTCACGACTTACCTAAATAGACTAAATTTTTTGCTCATTGCCAAGCGTAGAGTTAGCAATGTTATACTAATTAGAAGAAATTGCATGTTGGTTTCCTAAAGTGGACTTATTTGCTACCATGATGATGGATGTTCATCACGCTTCTTAATTTCTTCCTACATATATAAATACTAACTACCCTTCATGTATTTTCGGAGTTAATTTGCATCGCTTGCCTTGCACATCGACTAATTCTACAGGTATTTGTTATCTTCCATCGGTACACATATACAATAATCTATTTTCTAAGTCTAATAGAGATTGAATCTCTTTATTTTTTTAAGTTTACATATATTGAAAGTTTCAAGGTGAAAATCTTGATTCCGTCACTGGACGTGAGGGCTAATACATTCCAAGTATTTTGTACTTTTCCTAATGATTTTCACCTTTGTTTGTCTATGTAGAGCCTGAGAACTTGTGGACAGCATGAAGATCAAAGTTTTACTTGCAGCATTAGTGATATGGAGTTTATGTACCTCTGCCTATGGCTTCAATAATGCATCTGCTAATAATACGATAAGAATCGGGTTAAAGAGGAGAAATTTGGATATTCATAGCATCAGGGCAGCAAGAATTTATGCTAAACATAATCATAAAGGTTCAGATATGAATCTTGGAGCTCTTAGAGATGAAATAGTTTATGTGAAGAACTATATGGACGTCCAGTATTTCGCAGAGATTGGTATCGGTTCACCTCCTCAACATTTTGCTGTTGTTTTGGATACTGCTAGTTCAAATCTTTGGGTCCCCTCCTCCAAATGCATTTTCTCTGTAAGTTTGTTATGAAACTGTGCATGTTGTTGTAGTTTCAACTAAAAGCTTAAGCTATTAGCGAGTCCTTTTTGTTACCATGTTGTGTGATCATCTCAGCTAAAAGTTCAAGCATTTAGCGAGAGAGCACACTTTTGTTTGCTTAACCATGTTTTCAATCCCTTGTAAGCATCCTTTTTTCTTTGTGCAGATCGCTTGTTATCTTCGTTCCAAGTACAGATCAAGACTATCAACTACATATACAAAAATTGGTATTTAGCCAATTGACTTCAAAACTATCCTTATTTCGATTGAATATAATTTAGTCTTTATACACAACATAGATTCAGTTAAATCTTTTGGCTTTGTACTATAGGAAATCCTAGTAAGATCCCTTTTGGAACTAGGTCAGTACGCGGATTGTTCAGCCAAGACAACGTTAAAGTTGGGAGTTCTGTCATAAATCAGCAGGTGCCAATCTTATTTCTTTGTAGCTTGACGTTGTACGTATGTTGTTAATGCTAAATGTTCAAATGAAAATCTATCAGGTTTTCACTGAGGTAACGCGGGAAGGATTTTTCACATTCTTGAGTGCACGATATGATGGGGTATTAGGACTAGGATTTCAGGATGCTGCTGCAGAACGAGTAACGCCAGTATGGTAAACATCTCTATTTTGTTCATAGACTAGTATTACTTAGTTTTTCGCCAAATTTCTAATGCTTGTTTGACTGAAGCCAGCTGAATCTCTAACTGATAGCTGAATCTTATACTCCCTCCATTTCAATTTGTTTGTCTGGTTTTGACTTCACACGGAGTTTAAGAAAGTAGAGAGGAAATAGACATTCTTTTTGAAACTGACTAAAACAGAAAGTAAGACAAACAAATTGAAACGGATGGAGAACATATTTTTGTTCCGATCATGTGCACTAATTTAGCATGATATTGGTAGGTATAATATGTTGCTTCAACGTATTGTTACTCAGCCAATCTTCTCGGTCTGGCTGAATCGAGATACTAAATCTAGGCTCGGGGGTGAAATTCTCTTTGGAGGGGTGGATAGTACTCGCTTCAGGGGTCAGCGTACTTATGTCCCAGTTGCTCAAAATGGTTACTGGGAGGTAACTAATTAAACCAAGTAGAGTATTTTATGCATGTTGTTTAGTGTTTTTCTTCTTATTGCTCGAGTTTGTTACAATTTCCAGATTGAAATAGGGGACGTTGTTATCGGAAACAATTCAACAGGTAATGTATTCACAAACTTATGTTGAAGCGTGTGACTGTCTCACCTAAAAGCTGACGTGATTTTTATTATTTTCCACCACAGGTCTTTGTAAAGGTGGCTGTCCAGCGATTGTGGATACTGGAACGTCTTTTCTTGCTGGTCCGACTGTATGTGTTCTCATAACGATTGCTCATTTTTCTTAATCTTATTCATGAAGTTTTTCTGTTTTTTTCTCATCCGTATATGTATTTACTCGATTTCAGACTATTTTGACTCAAATCAATCATGCTATTGGAGCAGAAGGATTTGTTAGTATGGAATGTAAAACTGTTTTCTCGAATTATGGAAATATGATTTGGGAAAACTTAGTATCAGGCGTAAGCTCTTTTTATGGTTCTCGTTGTTTTTGCTCTTTCATTGATTCTAGATGGTCTTTACCTAGCCTATGTTGCTCAGATCCTTCAAAAATGTCACCTTTGTGTGTTGGACCTCATATTTGGAGGATCCGACACTGGTCCAGAGGCGATGACCCGAGTAACACAGTTCCTGACTCAACTTTGTATGCAATATTTTACACATCAAATTCTTCTAACATTTCACTCTTTGTCCCTGCAGTTACAACCTGAAAGAATTTGCCACAGATTTGGTATTTGTACTCGTAATGGCACGTCTGGTGTGAGGTTAGAATTTCGAGTTCCTTCTTCTCGAATGATGTAGGATTATAACGTTGAAACCGAGACTTTTATTGTAAACGTATGCAGCCATGTTGAGGAGAAAATGGTAGCTAGAAGTTCAAAGTTGGAGAAGCTACCGAATGATGAGAGTGGTTTATGTTCTTTCTGTGAGATGACAGTTTTCTGGATGCAAGTTGAGCTTAGAAAAGAGACAACAAAGGAAAAAGCATTTGAATATGTGAATCAGGTAAATCCATTACTATGTTTGCTCGGATTCTCCAAAAAGTGAATAACGTTTAAGAATCTGACACACATCCGACAACATTTCAAGTAACATAAATCCATTTAAGAGATATCTATACTTGCATCTGATTACTCTTATTCTGTGTTGAAGCTGTGTGAGAAGCTCCCGGATCCTCAAGGAAAATCGTATATCAACTGTGATGTGTTTTCGCTGCCACACATCACAATTACCATTGGGAAAAAACCTTTCCCCCTTTCTCCAGATCAAGTAAGTTGATATCAAATCGTCTCGTTTATTTGCAGCACAGATCAAATTACTGTATGTTTCTAAAAATCTTTGGAGTCTAAGATTGTCAAATTTTGCGCGGAAGTTTATTGAAGTAGTAGATAAACCATAGCCATTAGTTTATGTTCTATTTGTTCTGGTGGATCAAAGGACCAACAAGGTGACTACTGCTAACCACTACAAAGCTCGAGTAACTAAACGAGTTCTGTTAGGTGTAGGATGGTTCTTATTATCGTCTTGCTTAACGTGCTATTCCAATGTGCATACTAGAGGCACTTTTAAACTTCACACAACAAAGTTGCATACTGGAAGCAATGTTATACTTAGGCATCTGTTCTGTTATCTTTCAGAGACTAACTACTTTCTGCTCGGTTTTTGGTAATAGTATGTTATCAGAGTCGAAGACAATCATGATACTCGCTGTGTTAGTGGATTTACAGCTTTGGATGTGCATCCACGACGTCCCCTCTGGTAAAACAAGTTAATTTATTTGGCGCGACTTATGAATATTTTGTCACCTCTTTAGTTGCACGCGATGTCCACGAGAATGATTTTGAAATTCTTGATGTTGGCAGGGTTCTTGGAGTTGTATTCTTGAGAGCATATCACACTGTTTTTGACTTTGGTAATCTACAAGTTGGATTTGCAGAAAGTGCTTAGAGTATATTTCAAAGAGTTATGGCCAAAATCTATCATATAATTGTTTGGTTTTGAAAGATTCGCGTTGGTTTACTGCCTGAACTGTCACTTTGTTGGTGAGAGTTCAATTCTTCACGCCTTGTAATCCTCCCCATTTCTTCTTCCTCTTACTTTTTTTTTGGGCTTTTTAGTAGTTAGAATGATGCATAAAGAGGCTTGTGTATAAAATGATAATATATTTGTAACCTTTTCAAGTGTATGATGTATTTTGCAATAAAATTTAATATTTATAGAAAATAATAAATTGAATATTCATTATTTATTGATATAATACATAAACGTGTTTTTAAATTTGATTTCGCGAGGGACCAGTGCTGATTAGCTCCACTATGACTCCTGAATCACTATGTTAGAACTTTTCAAACTAAAATTGAGAAGATTATTTCATAAATTAATAATTACTTTATATAAATTTCTTTCAAATATTTTTAACATGACATTTAACGTAAAATATATTTAATAAATTTATTTATTTCCTTTTAAATTTCTAATAAATTCGCAATTATTAATTTTTAAATACTCATAAATTAAATTTACAAATTTATAATAACTCGCACACCACACCAGTGTTAGCTTAGTCGTAGTTTTTCAATATAAAAACCTTGTCACGCAGCACAAAAAAAAAGTCAAAACTTCATCTCCGCACGTCATATTCACGTCTCCGTTCCAGTGACCCAATTCCCCAAAAAATATTGTGCATTACCAAAATTCCGGCGAGAACGAATTGTTAATCGTCGGACGGGATGGAAATCGGAGACGGAGTGAAGTGCTCCAAGGTATTAGCTTTGGTAGCTATTTTATTATTCAGCTTCGTCGGCGACCTATCGGCGTTATCGGTGACGGTAAACGACGTAGAGTGTGTTCAGGATTACGTGTTGTATGAAGGAGATACAATTTCGGGGAACTTCGTTGTTGTAGATCATGATATCTTCTGGAACTCGGATCATCCCGGCATTGATTTCACTGTATGACTTTCTTTTTGCCCCTTTCTCTGAAGTATACAAATTCCTGATCTTTGTGCTTAGTTGTTTGAAATGTGAAGTTGATTTAGTTTGATTGTTGACAGATCCTGTTTTTATAGGTTCAAAAGGGATAACAAATACAACATACCCAGTGTAATCCAACAAGATGGATTTGGAAAGGGTAGAATTTATACAGATTAAGATAGACAGGTTGTTTTCGTTAGATCCTCTGCTTAAAATAAAGCATTTCCAAGCAATTTCAGATTGAAAAGGGATAAATCCCCCCTATAAAATGATCTAATATACAAAAAGCTACTAATTTTCTGACCTGAGGGTATTGTGTAGACTGATAATGGTCGATTAGCTTGGAGGAGAACTGTGGGGTTTTAGGTTCTAACCCAAAGAAAGACTAGGTGATTTCTCCTATCTGGCTAAGTTTTGAGGTGGTAGAAGGTATTCGGTGGAATAGTCGAGGTAGTATCATCAAAAATAAAATAAACTATTCATGTGTGTTAATTTGTAGTATCTTCAAAGTGCTCCATGAAATTACAAAAAAAGGAAGAAGTTAAAAGTGGTGTTAATATATAAAAAGGAGTTGACTTAAGAAGCTATCTGGTTTCTTTGCTTGATTTTGTCGTCTTTATGCACCTGAAACACTGATGTTGACCATCTTCCTCAATCCTCAGGTTCTTCCCACCCTTTAAATCTAGAGTTCACCAACTTGTTTGCAACTAATGTGCAACCTTGCATGTGCCTATCTTCCATGAAAGCATTACAAAAGAAAGCAACTTCACGAGAATTTTATAGATGCTTCTTATTAGACTACTAGCTTTGAAGTTCTTTCTTGATAGTTGATACACTTTCCACTATAATAATGGGAAAGATGTATTACGTCGTTTTTTATATATGCAATTTTTCATGAAGAATTGGTTCTATGATATCATTTTTTGACGGAACTCTTTGACATTTTTGAAAGAACGCCATAAGAAACCTTCAACAGCTTGGGAGTTTGCCCCTAAGACAATTCTTATGTACTTACAAATCATTCCCGTTAGTTCCTCTCCAACCACTCCCTCCCCATCGCTATACCCTCCCCACTCCTCCTTCCTCATAATGTATTGCTAATAATATATTGCTAAAGTTTACATCCTCCCGTCTAAGACTCCAAGCAACACCCTCCCTATATAGATGTTATAGAACCCTTCGATTGCATTCCACCAGCTCTTCTCCCTCGAACACTATAGCTCTTGCAACTCAATGTTACTAGGAAGTTTCTTTGCTTGTTAACTATAACTGGAGCAATGGAAAGACTTTGTATACAATTCCTTTCAATTAACCATATCACCCTTTAATTTTTCGTGCAACTAGTTTCTAGAACAATTGTGATTGGATCATGATTGTTTTATAAACAAAAAAAAACTTTTTTGTCTTATGGTTTTGCTTTGTTTCCAGCTTTATATTTGCTTTCTTCTTCTTCTGAGAAAGCGATTTTTCCTAGCTTTGCATGTACATATCTTCTTCTACATCATACATATAGCTGCAAGGCCTCTTATATTTAGATTACTTAGAGAAGAACAAAAGAAATTGAAGGTGAGTTCCCTTCCCACTGCTGGACTTCAACTTAAATTGAAGTCGAGTCGAAATTTCTTTGGTAGGCATATTGAATGAAGGTCACAGATGAGAATATATTCCACAATAAGTATTCGTTTGTTCAAGGTTTTTGTTGTATTAATTGTCAAAGTTCATTTAGAATGACTATGATTTACTCTAAGGTTAGGAAAATAACTTATTTTTTCCTTCCTGTGATGATGTTTTAAGATGGAAATCATGAAAAGAGAGGAAAATGCTTATACATTTGAAAACATGAACATTTTTGACAGGAGTATAACCTAGCACAAGTCTTATTCTTCTATGACTTCATCTACACCTAAATACTATTCTAGATGCTCCCAGTGTAGTCTAAAAGCTAACATTAATATTACTACTCTACATTGTCTCTTACGTAATTCTGGAGGAAAACCATATCTCCGATTTTAACTTCTAAGACATTAAAAGATGATTAACGAAATGGTTTTCCTTCACTAAAGCCTCATAATACTTTCTATGTGGAAATATCTTTTCTATTAGCTAAGTCGAGCTTAAAAATTGTTTTATGTTTAATGGTCTATGATAAGTAATCAAAGCATATTTTACTTCTCTTTTGCACCCATTGAATAAACAATTCATGTCTCTTTTGTATCTTTAGTCTTATTCTTGCTCTTTGCTTTTTATAAGTCTAAAATAGGCAGTTGATTGTCAACCTATGATTTGAGATGTGTGAAAGCAATGATGTTTTTGCCTTTTAGCATAATTAAAAGTTGAAAGCAGTGCTTAAGTGCTCCAAATCCATAAGACTATTGCGTTGGACATTGATCCCTTATGTTCCTTAAGAAGCATCCTTTATATTGAAACATAGTGTACTAGAGCTAGCTTTGTGGATTAAGCGAGCGGGCAATAAGTTTGATAGGTTAGTACTTCTATATCTAGAAACGTCATGATTTCCATCTATAGTGGGTATGTTGTTGTCATTGCTTAGGAATGTGCTCTGCTCTGACTGACCTATGAGCATCTGCCTACTTTTGCATCCCCAATTTGTCAAACAGAGCTATCTTATCTGATCCGAGAGGCCAGAGTAACTTAAGCATTAAAGCATAAAATTAGTTGTTTGGATTAATTAAATTCACTTAGATCCTATGTGTTTGATGATATCTGAAGGGACAACCCTCAGCTAGGATTGATCCTTTCATTTGATGTAGCATAGGATTTACCATTTGTCTCATTCAGCCTAGATGCATCATTGAAACAGATCTTTCAAGCATCCTTTGCTGAGCAGTGAGCTTATAAGCCAATTGCTGTTGAGGCATCTTACGGAGTGGTACTACTCAAGTAGGGATTTCAATAGTTCCAGGTTGCTTGCTAGATTTTCTTATCCAACCTTCGCTCTTCAGCTCTGTGCCTCTCTATCGTCTTCAATGAACCTCACCTTTTTTTGGGGGGTGGGTGGTCATACCACTATTGGTGACTTCAGAAGCCATTCTCCCACTATACAACTACTTCATCCTTCTTCACAAATCTATTCTTCTCCTCTCTGCACCTCGTACCTTGTACAGCCTCTTCTGCACATTCTCAAACCCACTAGCTTTTCTATGCAAAGCTTATTCCCAACTACCAATCTTCTATCATTCTTGACTGGGAAGGTTGAAGATGAAATAGATAAATATGATTGTCCTTTGTGCTCATAAGAAGTCATGGGAATGCAACAAGTGTCAAATTAGTTTCTAGCTCATTACCATGTCTTTGCATGACTGATAAATGATATGGTTCCAATGATAAAAATTTAGTCATGCAACTAATTTGATTTAATAATGGAACTGTCGAACTCACTGTTTATGTCTTACTATATGCATGGCCTCAATTTACTCGAGAAATTTAGAAGTTGGAGATATGCTCAAAATGAAAATTTTTCATAAACAGAACAGAGAGTACATTCTTTTTCTTTTGATTCCGCTCTCTCTATTGCTACTTATGGAAAATAGAATAAAACCCAAGCTGTATTCCTTTTGCTGATTTTTTTACTATTGCAGGTGACATCGCCTTCAGGAAATGTCGTGCACACAATGAAGGGAACAGCTGGTGATAAGTTTGAACTCAAGGCCCCAAGGAGTGGGATGTACAATTTCTGTTTTCATAATCCACATTCATCGCCAGAAACAGTCTCGTTCTACATACATATTGGACACATTTCCAATGAGCATGACCTTGCTAAAGATGGTTTGTCTTCTTTCCTATAGTACTATTCTTTTATGGCTAGGATTAAGCTTGTTATATTTCCTATCTGTCCATTCCTCTTCTTAGTTATACTCTTTACTGACCTTTGCAGAACATTTGGACCCCGTCAATGTCAAAATTGCTGAACTAAGAGAGGCATTGGAGTCAGTTACTGCAGAGCAGCATTACTTGAAAGCACGTGATTCTCGTCATCGTCGTAGTGAGTCTTCAATCTTTTCCTCGATTGAAAACTTAATTGACTTCTAATTCTAAAGATAAATATGTATAAAAGTGCTTACCTTTCAGCAATCGTTCTTACTTTATCACCTGGATTGGTAGATTTGCTTTCTAATGACATATTTCTCAACAGAGGCAGCTATTTCTTTTATGTTTGAACCAAATAATGGTTTATTCTGAAATGGTCACACCAAGCACTGACCAGGTCTGGACGTTTATGCCAAGACCATTGTTGATAAGTCATAATGTGTTCTTAAAGACACTATATCCATTTGTTCTTATGATAGATGCGAAGTCTTCTTACAGCTTTTTGTTTGCTTTTTTTTTTCCGAATTAATTTATCAACTCGCTGATCAGTACTATAAGGATTGGTACTGAACATCCCATCTGTACTGTACTGGCTCTCATAACAACAACGTAACAAAAACAATGATAAAAATTTTCTGTTCTTTCGTTGTAATAGAAATACCTGTCTTACTGAGACAGAAATAGAACTGTTCTTTTTTGACGTGCATGTTTTATGGTGCAGCTAACCAGAGCACAAGGGACCGTGTTATATTTTACACCGTCGCAGAGTATCTTCTGCTTATATTAGCAAGTGGACTACAAGCTATGTACATTCGAAGCTTATTCAGTAAGTCCATCGGTTATAATCGTATCTGATGACAAATTTTACAATGCCACATACGGTCTTTTCCCGTTGTCGTCGTCCTACAGGAAGTTAATTTAATTGTGTTAGCAGTTGGGGTTGAGAGAAAAGTATCATTCTGGCAGAACTAATTCTGAACTATTTCAAAAGATTGGTTCCATACACACAACATATCAAATGTACTAAAGCTACTTTGCAGCAGTTTGGATTAAATGTTTTTGACATTGGTTTATGTTGCATTTGAGTAATTTACAACTTACAAATTCCAGGTTTTACAGTTAATAGTATTTACTAAGTATCTCTGTTTTCAAATATTGATTGAACTTTTTTTAAATTATTTGTTCTTTTGGAAAACCATTGTCTAATTCAGTACTCCCATATATTGACTAATATTTAAATTTTGATTTTCTCAGTACCGTTAAATGAAATTCTCCTACTTTTTGTGAAAATTCTATATTATTAGTAGAATAATAAAAGATTCTCCACCCATTTTTTTTAAAAAAAAAAAGAGATAAGAAAGAGAGAGAATCATAATGCTATCTTTCTTCTATCTCCTTCCATGACCCCATTTATCATGTTGAGTGCATTAAATGTATGCTTCTTATGTGTATGAAGAATGAAATATAACATAATAATTTTGTAATACTTCATAATCCAACTAAAAAAAAGATAGAAATCAAAGTATAATTAGTTTGTTTCCACCTATATGTGCAAAAGAAAGAAATATTTGAGTGTATTTGGTACGAAGGAGTTTTTTATTTCTTTTTTAGTAGTTGTTTAAAAGTAATATTACGAACGCATATATATACAAGTTAGCAAAATATTATGATGGTTGGATAGGGGGTTAAGAGACAATGAACTTGTGAGTTATTTTATGGAGCTTATTTTTCTACTTTAATGAGGAAAGTTATTTTAATATTTGAATCAAATATAAAAAATTTTACACCTTTATGGTTATTAATAAGAGAATGTTTAAAATAAAACATGACTAAGTAAAATTATGGTTTGGGAGTATATATAATGCAAGGATCATGTTGAATGGCCTTTGACTAGCTTGGTTGGCCAATTTTATTTAAAAATACATTTGTCTTGTTTCCAGTATAGTGAAGAAGAGAAGTTTGTTTTTAGGACCACGTTCGAATCTAGCCTTAAAATAGGGCAAAGTTCATTCAATTTGAAAAAAGATAAAGTATGTGCTTTAATTATATCATTGTATATATATTACTTTTCCCAAAATAAATAGTACTTTTGTTTGTACAACTTTGAATCCAAAACTTTTTTTTTTTTTTATAAAAGAGGGTTCCTAGAAAGTAGAAAGCACTTCATGTTTTAAAAATAAAATAAATTAATATGATCTGTATTGGTTGAAGTGTTTCATATTTAATTAGAAGTGTCGAATTCAGATTCAAATATAGAGAAAATGTTGTTGGGAGTGTCACTCTCAAGGCCTCAAATGGGCTTTGGACGCGTATTTCAAACTTAAGGAATTTCAACATGGAATTTCGAACATCGAGCGAAAATAACAAAAGAAATTTTTTATTGTTTTGTTTTATTCAAACAGCTATAGATCTTTGTCTTTCGACATTGCTGACATATATCAGTGATTTGGTATAATTAGCACAAAAAAAATCAAATATTTTATTACCTAAATTACCCAATTAATATCTCCCTTCATATTTTATTTTAATTTTAACCATATAATTAAAAAAATCACTAACTCATTGTCTAAAAATCTTGATCTTTGACTATCGATATTAAACAACAACAACAAGATGACCTATATATTTTCATAAATAATGTTGGTGAAGCATAGAATAACTTTTTAGTTTGTAAAGATATTAATATTGTTTCTGATAAATTCACAATTTAAGGAAAACATTTTTTTAAAACACATTTGAAAGGAATGTAAGATTAAGTAGTTACTACGATGAAAATAATATTGAAAAAAAGAAAAATACATATAGTAAAATTAGTGAAGATAATCAAAATAAGAAAATAACAATAATAAAATTGATGATAACAAAATATACTAGCATCTAATGAAATTAACATAAATTTAATTCGAATAAAAAATATATATTATTATTTTGATATAACAACCACCCGTTCTAGAATATCTATTCCTAAAAATAGAGAAAACTTTAATCTATCAACTAATCATCTATCCCAATTAAAATCATGTTTTCAACGAGTCACCTATCGTTAAACATTAATTCATTTTCGATCTACTAATCGCTCTATTTAAATATATCATGGTTAATTTCTCGCACCTCCTTATTATATTATTAGTGGAGTGGTCCAAGGAAAATCAATAAATTATTTTATTTCCTAAATTCTCCCTCCAATATTTATATTTTATTGATAAAGAATCCTATAAAAATGGAAACCACTAAAATTCATTTCAAGCTCAAAGCCTAAAAATACAGAGAAGAAGAAGAGCTCTCTGCAACTCCAATGGCGGCCATAAGCTCTCTATCACTCAAAACTCCAACAAAAATTCAATCTTTAACCAAAACCCATTACGCCATACCTCTCAATCTTCCTTTTTCATGCCGTTCCAAATCCAAAAGAACCGGGTCAATCGGGTCCCGGACCCGAATCCGTTGTGGTTTGTTGATAGAACCTGATGGAGGCAAACTTGTGGAGCTTTTTGTTGAGGAATCACAAAGAGAATTGAAGAGAGAAGATGCTTTGAAATTGCCTAAAATTAAGCTTACGAAGATTGATCTTGAATGGGTTCATGTGTTAAGTGAAGGATGGGCTAGTCCATTGAAAGGGTTTATGAGAGAAGATGAGTTCCTCCAAACTCTTCATTTTAACTCAATTCGTCTTGAAGATGGCTCTGTTGTTAACATGTCGGTTCCGATTGTGCTCGCCATTGATGATTCTCAGAAGAATCTAATTGGTGGCTCGACCAGTGTTGCCCTTGTTGATGACGAAAACAATCCCATTGCCATTCTAAGCGAGTAAGAGATATTTCTGTGTTTTATTCTTAACTTTCACAAAATTTAAGCAGGGGAGGCAAAAAGGTGATTTTTTCCCCATCTATCCGAGCCTCAGTGGATAGAACTACGCGGTGCTTGTGCTGGTAGGGTCTAGTCTGTCCAAGATTTAGTGGATAGAACAACTCGCTACATTGTGAGATAGTGCATACCTATGGAATCATCCCATCGCTCCAAGTCTTAGTTGATAGAGTTATTCAGTAGCCCTGAGCTGGTGGGTGGTAGCAGGTAGTGCACTGATTAGTGGAGGTGTGAGCAGGCTAGTGAGTATAGTTACTGTTGCTTGTGTTGGTGGGGTCAGCAGATCTCTATGGAATTAGCCTGTTTAAGCTTTAGGGGATGAAGTCACTTGGTGTGGGAGGTAGTAAGTACCCATATAATTAGCCCATATGTCTAAGTCTTTAGTGAATAAAGTTACTTGATACAAGTACCTACGGAATTAGCTTATATGCCTAAATCTTAGTGGATAGAGTTATCCGGTATCTATGATGATAGAAGGTAACAAGTATGTAAGAGACTAGCCCATATGTCTAAGTCTTAGTGGATAAAGTCATCTGTAATTGTGTTGTGTTGATGGGAGGTAGTGGAATTAGTAAAGGTGTGTGGTTGTGTGCAAAGCTTAGCTCGGATATCATAGTTATATCAAAAAACAAATTTGATCCAATAAACTGTTGTTTTCATACATTGATCATTGATGTGACTATTAATTTAATGTTTTAGTTCACCATATTAAACAAAATCTGAATCTTATTTGTTTATGTTTACTTATGTGTGCTTACAGGGAATATTAAACTAAAGTGTTGACTGTATGTAGATATTTTTGCTTGAAAGTATGGTTTTTTAATGGTTTGTTTTGTAAGTGGCATGTGTTTTGTATTTGATTTTGGGACTTATTAAAAGGAAAGTTGGACTTTTTTTTATGCCAGTACTTATGGTTGTAATTTGTAAAATGGCAGTTAGGGAGACATATGTTGGGTTGTAAATCTTCCTTTAGGATTTGGGGCAAAGTTTAAATCTTTATGTCATAGTGGTACTCAAGAAAGCAAACAATTGTTTCCAGTAAGCAGTAACTTATTCAAGGTATTTCTATTATTCTGGAACATTGCGTTAACTGGAAAAGAAATCCAAGGTATCCCTTTGTTTTCAGAAAGATGTTGATGTTAAATGTGAAGATTTACAAACATTTCCTTTTTTTGGGTCTCCATAGGTAGTAGTTTGTCGGTTTCCTTGCTATTCTCCTGTTGATATATTTCTTCTGTTTTTTTTTGTCACCAATAAATTTTCAAAGGGAAGGTCTACCCTGGAAAATTCTTACATAGGATATCACAGTAGTCTACCATGTGAAATTGACTTATTTGAACCAAGCATCCTAGTCTAAAGTTAAACTAAACGTGATTTAGTGCTTCCCATACCATAATATAAAGCATAACAAGCAGGACAGGGGAAAACTTGTTCTTACTATTTTGTCAGTACAATTATGATTTTTTTTAAATATGCATGGAAAGTTCATTCTCGAAAAATCTCAAAAAGAATCAGCATCATATTATGTTTTTCCGGGGACAATTGGCTCGCCAACCTTCGAGATTGCTCATAAGAAGGCAGAAGTGTGATTATTTTCCATTTGTTTAGGGATGGCAATTCATCATGTGCTTTGACTTTGCACGTCCAAATACGTTTTTGGTTGTTTCCGATTGCTTTTATAAAGATTGACATGTTCCCAATTGCTTAAAATCAACTTTGGTAGTAAGCTGGAAGACGCCTATATTTCCTCTTCATCTGTTCAGAATTCTTTTGCAATATCGTAAGTATGTGAGAGCCTCAAACAACTTGATACACTGATGGAATCTCTGTATGGAATATACTTCTTGAATCCAATATCAGTAATCTTCTTTATTGATGTAGTGACTGAAATTGCTCAAAAGGGGTTAACTATTTGTGATCTACTTAACGAATGCCTTATACATATTCGAATGTGTCAGAGATATTGATCAGAATGATATTCTGCATTGGTTGTTTAGCAACTGATTCACCGCTTCTTTGTACTTTTACTAAATTTTGTCATGTTTATTACTGCTTGTCAGTAACATCATATGACTGCTGTCTTTCTTAACTCTGATGTTTTTCCCTATTAATTTGGTGATTGTAGTATCGAGATCTACAAGCATAACAAGGAAGAACGGATAGCAAGAACTTGGGGCACCACTGCCCCAGGTCTTCCTTATGTGGATGAAGCTATAACTCATTCTGGAGACTGGCTAATTGGTGGCGATTTGAAAGTTATAGATCCAGTCAAGTACAATGATGGTCTTGACAGGTTCCGACTTTCACCTGCTGAACTTCGTGATGAATTTACAAGGCGTAATGCAGATGCTGTTTTTGCCTTCCAACTGAGAAATCCGGTGCATAATGGCCATGCACTATTGATGACTGACACACGTCGGCGACTTCTCGAGATGGGATACAAGAATCCTGTCCTTTTGCTTCATCCTCTCGGAGGTTACACAAAAGCAGATGATGTTCCACTTCATTGGAGAATGAAGCAACATGAGAAGGTTTGTGCTTTTGTTGACCCGCCTGTATTTCTTCTTTTTTTTTTTGGCAGTAAATAAAGCAAATGAAACGCTACGGTACTCGAGTTTTTCCTCCCCTTCACCAGGCCAAGTTTTCACAGTCCTTTTTGCTCAAAGTTCCTTCTAACGTCCATTTTCTTCTTAATGTATCTATTCGTGTGTTAATTGACTGCCTAAAGAAAGTAAAAAAGTTCTCAGTTTCATTTGATCCCTTTACACTGAAATTTGACTCACCTTCTCAATCTGAGTTATGTACTTGGCATAGTGTTGCTAACTCCTATATATGACGGGATCTCTTCTCAGGTACTTGAAGATGGGGTGCTTGATCCAGAGACAACTGTGGTTTCTATATTCCCATCTCCCATGCACTATGCTGGTCCAACCGAGGTGCAATGGCATGCAAAGGCTCGCATCAATGCAGGTGCTAACTTTTATATTGTGGGACGAGACCCAGCTGGAATGAGTCATCCTCTGGAGAAGAGAGATCTGTATGATGCAGATCATGGCAAGAAAGTCCTCAGTATGGCTCCGGGACTAGAACGGCTGAATATCTTACCTTTCAGGGTATGGCAACAAATTACCTGTGGTTAAAGTGCAACACGTCTTTGCTTTTTATTTTCAAACTCTAATGTGAATACTGAATTTTCTTGTAGGTGGCTGCATATGACAAGACTAAGAATGCAATGGCTTTCTTTGACCCCTCTAGACCTCAAGATTTTATCTTCATTTCAGGCACCAAGGTTTCCATCTCTCCATTTGCTTTCAGTGTTATACCTTATGTTGCTCATATCCAACACTGGTGCGGCAGTACTGTTGGAGAATCTGAGCAACATAAGGTTTACCCCATCACGCCCCCAATCCAACTCCACTCCCAACCCTCGGGAAGGACCAACTTCATTACATTATACGATGCTAGATTGATTATTCTGCTGCTGTCCTGGCAATCAATATCACACAATTAATGTTTCCTTCTTCTTTTTTTCAGATGCGAACGCTTGCAAAGAACAAGGAGAGCCCTCCGGATGGATTTATGTGCCCAGGTGGTTGGAAGGTTTTGGTGGAATACTATGATAGTTTGGCTGCAGCTGAAAATGGCAGAGTTGCTGAACCTGTAGCTTCTTGAATGTATCATCTTTGAGAAAGTGAACTAAAACATATTTGGGGTAGAAAAATCAACTTTTTTTCTCCCCAGTATGTGGTTTCTGAAGATTATTTTTGACATTAAGACAAATAATAATAGTGAAGCATGGTATAGGTTGAGGGAAAAAGTTTCTCCATCTTGTAAATTATAGTGCTAAATTTATCCACACATTATGGAAATTGAGTTTCAAGTTCAGGATGGATGGACTATGTAGTATAGAGGTTGGAGGCTACACTATATGTATTTCATTCTTTTGAATAGATGAAAACATAAGTTAGACACCATTTGTTTTCATTCGCCGCCTTGGCTTTCGTTATCATAGTATCTGTTGTTGCTGCTAATGTTCTCTTCCCCACATACTTATTTATTATTCGAGTTGAGTTTTTATCGAAAATATTTTTTCTGCAATCTCGAAATTACATTGTTTGAAGGTCTCATTTAGAATCATCAAATTTTAGTGTACTAAAATGGTTCTTTGAATTTGATTAGCTAATTCTTTGAAAATACTAATTATAAAAAAATAAGATAAATAAATTGAAAATTTATTCTGTCATTGCTAGTGATGTAATTGGTAATTAACACTAAAGTATGTTTTTATTTTTGTTCGCCATAAGGTCTCTTTCATTCGAAACTTTGAAACATCTTTACCCAAAATCCATTTCTTCTTACCTCTCAATCTTCCTTTCTCGTACGGTTGCAGACCCATTAAGAACCGGGTCAATCATGTCGCAGACCCGAAGCCATTCCGGGTTGTTGATCGAACCCGACGGTGGCAAGCTTGTTGAGCTCTTCGTTGATGAATCACAAAGAGATTTGAAGAGAAAAGAAGCTTTGAATTTGCCCAAAATAAAGCTTACGAAGATTGATGTTGAATGGGTTCATGTGTTAAGTGAAGGATGGGCTAGCCCATTGAAAGGGTTCATGAGAGAATCTGAGTTTCTTCAAACTCTTCATTTTAATTCGATTCGTCTTGAAGATGGATCAGTTGTTAACATGTCGGTTCCGATTGTGCTCGCCATTGATGATTCTCAGAAGAATCAAGTTGATGGGTCCAGTAGTGTTGCCCTTGTTGTTGATGAAAATAACCCCATTGCCATTTTAACCGAGTAAGCAAAATTTCTTTCTTCTTCAAATCATCTTTTTGATTTTGAATTAATGTTAAAAAAAACACATCTTTAGCGAGTTTCATAGCTCAATAATCCATTGTTCTATTTAAGTATTTAAAGTATCGCCTTTTCGCGTGTTTCATATCACTCCCTTATGTTTAGCCTATGGAGGCCTGTTGCTGATTGGGAGCAAATATTTGCCGTTACAGTATTGGTGTGTTATAATACAAAGGAAGCGATAGTTTATCACGAGTTTTATACTTCAATTATCACTCCCTTTGTATTAAAATACAACTAGATGCTGAGTTTGACCTACAAGCTTAGTATGGAGGTGTGTTTTAATACGAAGGAAGTGATAGTTTAGGTAGGTAAAGAGAAATATGGATAGTTGAGGTATGATACGTGTATAATGAGTGAAAATGGGAGTTATTCCTAAAGGAAAGTGGGAGTTTTGATGCCTAGTGCTTACGGTTGTAAATGGGAATTAGAGTGACATTGGATTGTTAATCATCCTTTAGGATTCAAAGAAAAGTTCTAATCTTTATGGAAGAATGGTACTCAAGGAAAAGAACAATTTTTTATGAAGTGGGAAAAGAGCAACTGTTTATAGTAAGCAGTACTGTTCCTGAGGTAGTTCTGTTATCTTAGAATGTTCCTTTTTACTGTAAAAGACATCCGAAGTTATTCATAACCATGTTGATGTTAAATATTATGATTTTTATAATTTTTCTAATTTTCAGTCACAATGGTAAGTATAGCCATTAAGAATATGTTAGTTTGTATGCGTCCTTGCTCTTCCGCTGTTTGATGTATTTCTTTACTTCTTTTAATTTTCACTAATAAATTCCTATACAGGTTTACCCTGGAAAATTGTTCTACATGATATCACAGTAGTTTACCATGTGAAATTGACTTATTTAAACAAGCATCCCTGTCTAAAGAGTAAAAATAAATTAAACGTGATCAAGTGTTGTGCTTTAGTTGTCCCCATAACATTAGCATGAATAACATAGGAGAACTCTTGCTCCTTTGTGTCAATTACAACTATGAATTTTAAAAGAATATTCATTCTCAAGATTTCTCCAAAAGAATCAGTGTCTTATTAGATTTCATACTCCTTGTGTTAAGAAGATGTTATAACTGACTGGCTCGCCGCTCACTAAACGATCAAGTTGAAGTTCTGGAGTTGCTCATAAGAAGGCAGAAGGTTGATTAGTTTCTACTGGTTTAGGGATGCGAAGTCATCACCCGCTTCATCTTTGTCAATCAAATTTAGGTTTCTGTTGGTTTCCATTTGCTTTTAGTAAGATTGACATGTTGGTCATTCCTTCTATAGCAGATCTTCCTCTACTAAACAAATACGAGCTTACAGTCAACATTAGCAGTAAGCTGGAAGACACTGATTTTTCCTCTTCATCTGTTCAGATTTCTTTTGCAAATCACAAGTATAAGTGAGCCTCAAACATTCTGACCATTTCTAGTTGGCGAAAAAGCGGGTCATAGCCCAACCCGACCATTTCTCACGAAGTTTTAATCTCTTTGTTGTTCTTTTATAATTTTTAAGCATCTAACTAGGCTATCTTTTCTTTATTATGACTATTTATACTTTCTGATCTAGTTTCTTTCCCTGTTAATTTGGTAAGTGTAGTATCGAGATCTACAAGCATAACAAAGAAGAACGGATAGCAAGAACTTGGGGCACCACTGCCCCAGGTCTTCCTTACGTGGATGAAGCTATAACTCATTCTGGAAACTGGCTTATTGGTGGTGATTTGGAAGTTATAGAACCAGTCAAGTACCATGATGGTCTTGACAGCTTCCGGCTTTCACCTTCTGAACTTCGGGATGAATTTACAAGGCGTAATGCAGATGCAGTTTTTGCTTTTCAACTGAGAAATCCTGTGCATAATGGCCATGCATTATTAATGACTGACACACGTCGGCGACTTCTCGAGATGGGATATAAGAATCCCATCCTTTTGCTTCATCCTCTTGGAGGTTACACAAAGGAAGACGATGTTCCACTTCATTGGAGAATGAAGCAACATGAGAAGGTTTGTGCATTTGGTTACCTGACATTTTCTATTTTTGGCAATAAAATAAAGCACTTGTACTCTTCACTACTTGATCATGTTCCTCATTTAACAGCCAAGCTTCTGCAATCCTTTTTGCTCAAAGTCCTTGTTGATATCTATGTACTTATAAGCGTTTTTTTTAAATTCTGCTCAAAGATGTAGAAAAGGTCTCAGTTTCTTTTATTCATTTTGTGGCTGAAATCCCACATAAAATTTGATTTGCCTTATTAATTTGGCCATGTATCAGCATGGTATTGCATTCTCACTCCTATACACGACTGGATTCTTGTCAGGTTCTTGAAGCTGGGGTGCTTGATCCCGAGACAACTGTGTTATCTATATTCCCATCTCCCATGCACTATGCTGGTCCAACCGAGGTGCAATGGCATGCAAAGGCTCGTATCAATGCAGGTGCCAACTTTTATATCGTGGGACGAGATCCAGCTGGAATGAGTCATCCACTGGAGAAGAGAGATCTGTATGATGCAGATCATGGCAAGAAGGTCCTCAGTATGGCTCCGGGACTAGAACGGCTGAATATATTGCCTTTCAAGGTATGGCAACAAATTAACCATGGTTAAAGTGCAATATGTCTTTCCTTTTTTACTTCCAAACTCTAACAATACTAAATTTCATGTAGGTGGCTGCATACGACAAGACTAAGAATGGAATGGCTTTCTTTGATCCATCTAGGCCTCAAGATTTTATCTTCATTTCAGGCACCAAGGTTTCTATCTCTTTATTGGCTTTCAGTGTTTTACAACTATGTTGTTCACGGCAGGTGAGTTGTCATGTCCTCCAAAAGTGGTGTATTTTTGGAGGATCTGACAAAGAAGTGACATTATTTTTGAGAAACCAAGCGATGTTTGGTCTCTTTAAAAGTGTTGGTGGTGGGTACGTGTCGGATCCTCCAAAAGTAGTGCAATTTTGGAGGATCATACTCAGGTGCGGCAGTATTTTTGTAGAATCTGAGCAACATAGGTTATACCCCCATCTCACCCTCAGAAAGGGCCACCTCGTTACATTCTAGGATGCTAGATCAATTATTGGGGTGCTGTCCTTACAAAAATATGGTGTAATTCATGCCTTCTTTTTCTTTCAGATGCGAACTCTTGCAAAGACCAAGGAGAGCCCTCCAGACGGATTTATGTGCCCCGGTGGTTGGAAGGTTTTGGTGGAATACTATGATAGTTTGGATCAAGCTGAAAATGGCGGAGTTTCCGAACCTGTTCCTGCATGAATGCATCATCATTGAGTAAGTGAATTACAGCATGTTTGGGTAGAAAAATCAACAATTTTCTCCCCAGCATGTGTCTGAAGATCTATAATAATAATAGTGAGACATGGTATAGGTTGAGGAAAAAGTTCCCCATCTTGTAAATTATGGGGCTAAACATAGCCCAGTACACTAAGCTTCTGCTATATGTGGAGTCCAAAGAAGGTTCAACCACAACGGTCTATTCAACACAGCCTTACCTATCTGGTTCCACAGCTCGGACTCGATGACAATGGTGCTACTGCTACACACAACATTTCTAAAGTTATGCACACATCTATATTATAAGTGTACTTGATTTCATTAAAATGAGTTCCCATGGTTTCTGGATTGGACTATATAGGCCACAAGTTGGAGAGTACATTACATTTATTTCATTCTTTTGAAAAGATGAAAGCGTTACATATCATTTGTTTTCACTTAATGAGGGTTTCATTCAGATTTCAGTGTATCTAATTCATTTTTATCTCGAACAGCTGGATTTCTATATTGCAACCTATGATTTCCACGTGTCTAGCCCATGACTTCTCCACGAAGCACAATTGACCGAGTCTAAAAGATAAAGGTTGATAGTCCAACGGTCTCATGAATCTATTTGGGTCGCGATCTCACCCAACTAAGTTTCATCTTTACCCTTACAAGAACCCTTAACTATGTTGAAGGGATTCGATTAAATCCTCCTTTGTTAGAAAATTATACTTATTTAAATTAAATTATAACTAAATAAGATGGGTGAAAACAATTATAAATTGTTTGACTCATGTGAAAGAGAATGTAACACTAAAGGGACATAAATCATTTATTTGTTCAATTATTTTTTGAAGGAGTGGGAATGAAGGTATTTTGTAGTCAAAAGTCATAATACACAAACAAGTCATAGGAAGTAAAAAGACCTGACTCAATACAAAATTAATTTATTTTTCTTGAGAATAGAAACATGCTTGTCAACAAATTTATGAACGTGCCTTTGAATTTATTTTTCTTATATTATACAAAAAAAAAAAATAACGTATTTGTAATCCCATTACTCCTAAGGTAAAAAGACTGTTTCTGATAGAACCTAGGCTCACGTAAAAATATTAAAGAAGATTTTAACAAAAGACATATAATAATGAAAAAGTCATCTTAACAATAGTAACAACAAAATAATAGATAATCGAAGCAGTGATAATTCATATAATTGACTAAGTAATGATAATCAAATTCTCTTTTGGAGTCATCAAACCTAGACGTGACAACTATTATTCTCCTCTTTTTTATTAGTATTAGTTCATGACTAATTACATTGTTATTGTATTTTGGTGTGTCATTAGGAATAAACTAATATATTAGTTAACGTGACTTATCGAAATTAGTTAACGACTAATTGATAGTTTATATGGGTTAAAAAATAGGCTACAACCTACTCAAAGAAAAAAAAATTAATAACTTTATTTAACATATAATTCAAAAAGTCATCAAGAAATATCATATTTAAAAGAAAATGTGGATTTGCTAATCGTACGTCCTTTCTTGCTTTTATTTTATATCATAATCATTATGATATTTTCATCATAAAATACATTAATAAGTACTCTATAATGATAGTAGCATATTTAATTATTTGTTTATCTCCCCCCCCCCCAACACACACACACCCCGCGCCACACACACATTCTTTAATAAGTCTTTGATAGAAAGTTATTTACTCGTAAAATAAAATTTTTATTATTTTACAAATATCTAAATAAGTTGAATCATGAAACGAATTAATATATAGAACATCAATAAAACAAAAAAAATATTACATATAAACTAAGAGGTTCTTTTGGTTACAATTTTGAGAGTTTAAATAGTCAAATAATCCTACAATTAATTCCTTGGCTATATAAAATTGATATTGTTTTAACAAATAATAAAAACTTCTTAATAAATAGAATAAATATAAATAAATATTTTTAATCATATATTAAAGTTTGATCATCATTTTAAAAAATTCATCAAAGTTGACTTGACCATCTCCATCCAAATCTGCTTCTCTAATCATATGTTGAGCTTCTTCTTCTGTTAATTTCTCCCCTAAGTTAATCATCACGTGCCTCAACTGCAATACAATCGAAAAATATTATAACAAAGTTTAAATTATATACATTAATAGCTTTTTTTTTTAAAAAAAATGCACTAATAGTGCATTATCAATATCTTACTTATTAATGAAATGATAATATAAATAATATCTCTATATCACTAATGTGTGGAATATTACTTTTGATATAATCATATGTGGTTCAGTATCGTTGATTTGATTAATTCAGATTAAATCATACATGTAACGTTCGCTAAAAAGAGGAAGTCCTCTATATAATGAGTTTCTCCATTTTCAAGGTCGAAATTTTCTCAATTGTATCTTTTAGAAATTGTATCTTTTAGAAATGACTGATTAATAAATAATTTTTTTTATTTTTCTCACAGCTTATAATATATTTTAGATCATATATAGTATAAAGAAACCCCTTTTTGAACAAGTTGAATACCTTTTTTGTGAGAAAATATAAAAATCATTATGATCTAAGATTTTATAAGTTATTGAAAACATTAGACGATAATCTAATATTTATATATAAGATTAAGCAAACATTGAATTCGATTTAACGTTGTCTGGAATGGTAATTCTACAAGAACTATATATGTAAGATTTTTAAAACTAGAGGTAATTAAAATTTAAATAATATCTAAAAAGGAATATTGTATAAATCAATTAATATAATTCGAGATTTTTAATTAAAAATTAGAGAGATTTTATCTGTTTCATTATAATCTTTAATGGTATAATAAATAAAAAGTCAAAAGGAGCAAGTGCATTGTTCAGTGTGAACTGTGGAAAAATTCATTGCATTGACAGATTGGTTTCAAAGTTAATAATAATAATAACCTAATAATTATCTAGGATTTGAAACAACTGTAAAAATAAGTATATTTAAATAATAATGACAGAAAATTTTAACATGTGTACCCCCTCACCTTTCCCTTAACTAGTTTAATAATTATATTCATTCATAATCAAATTAAAACATTTTTTCCAAATCCTTTGAAATATTGAAAATATTTATGGATTTAGACATAAATTATTAGCTATTTCTTGAATTATAAAGATAAAGATACATAGAACACAATTTTACTTTACTAATTAAATTGAATATAATCTTAATATATACGCATGACATAATAATAATAACTGATCTCAAATCTTTGTACGAGCATGAAATTTTTAATAAGAAATATTGTAAATGATTCTAAACTTGACGAGAATTTAAGAATGTATTTCGTTTATGTTGTATTTAATTTTAATTTCATTATATAAGTAAAAAGATGTATTATTTTTTAAACTAATAATTCGATCAAAATTTAAAATGTTTTCAATCATATTTTCTTAAAATTAAAAATACCTTGATCTTTTTGACTGGTCTTCAAAGGAACAACATGAGTACATATGCCGTACATGATTGACTTCACTCACAAAATAATATTAATGATTATAAAAAAAATATCTTCTAGTAATTCCTTTTTAAAAAACAAAGATATTTTTTCAAATATATTATTAAAAGTATAAAACTCCAACGTAAAATCAACTTACATCGGTAGCAGAAATAAATCCATTTTGATCTTTATCGAACACCTTAAACACTTCTTTAAGTTCTTCCTCTAAATCCGTCTCCTGAAAATTAAAATAAAAACGAAGCCAGAAATTTTAATAAGAAAATTTAAAAATATATAATAATAACAACATATTTAGAATTTAAATTCGTGACTTAAAATCAATTTTGAAACCTCTCTTAACACGATAAAAATCTATTATTACTTTATTTATACTGACGGTGAATTCCAGGGAATAGAAATATAGACGGAGATATCGTAAAATTTACTCGTATAGAGCGTTTGCACCAAGCTAGCCAACATGTATGACATGTCTATTTACACACTTATTAAATCACTTGGTTATTAATAGTGCGTCGATATAACTGATTAAGTATGAACACCCGACACGATTAAATAAGAATTTTTACCTTCATTTTCTTGGTGATGAGATTCAAGAATTCAATAAATTCCATGGTTCCATTATCATGATGATCAGCATCAACTTCACTAATCATATGACATAGTTCTTCTTCTGTTGGATTTTCATCCAATGACCTTATTACTGTTGCTAATTCTTCAATTGTAATGCAGCCTAAAAATAAAATTATAATATTTGAGATATTATATAAAATGAAATAGGAATGATTTGGCCAAAAAAAATAATAATTGATACTTATATGATATGAATTTATCCTTAATCAGAAATTTCGTTTATTGAAGTGAGCACTTCCCTTTTAATTGACTTTACGCAATTTAAGTTATTAGTTATTCTAGATTTCAATGCTACTATCAAACATCATATGAAAAATTAGAAGGATAAACAAATTACTAGCTAGTATTCATTATTATCATCTATAATGTTAAGGTTTCAATGGTGATATCGAACCTCGAGTGAACAACTTCATAAAAATGTAAGGGAAAGATTAATAATAATATGATAATTATTACCATGTACATCTTTGTCAAATAAATTGATGGCTTCTTTGAATTGAAGTAGTTGATTTTCTTCCTTCTCTATTTTATCAGCCATGGTGTTTTCTTTTTGGATCTTTGTTTAGTTAGAGAGAGAGAGAGAGAGAGAGTTAAGTATATAATGTTGGATGGATGTTTATTTGTATTTAAATAGAAGAATTTTGTTGTGACAAGAGGGCTCTAGTAAAAGGAAAAATTACGATTCCTTTTAATAAATAATTACTAATTTTGGTGATGTTTTTATTTATTATCATTTTATAGTAATATTATGTTAAATCTGTAATATGTATTAAAAGTAAATTCTGTATGTAATAAATATGTATCATAACTGTTTTAAAAAATATGTTATGTTTGTTTAGTAAGAAATTGACACATTGTATTATAAATGTATTAAAATGTGTGATAAATATATTAACCATCTATAAAATTTGTATCATATGTGAATAATAAATTTTTTTTGTAATACGTATAAAAACTGTATTATAAGTATATTAAAAAAGTTCAAGAGAAAAAAAAATTATTACTATTAATGGTAATTATTTTATATTTATGTAAGTTTCCGTAAATATATTCGATTTCATTAAAATATTAAAAAATAGATTTTTAAAAAGAAAAAAAAGGGATGAATAAGGGGTTTAACAAGAGAAAAGTTCTTCGGCACCTATTAAAAGAATTATTTTTAAAAAAAATTGGCTTTCATATATAGTCAATCTCTTAAATTTGTTCACATTTTGTTTAGACACACGAACTAAATTATATTCAAATTGAACAATTCAATTCTTAATAAAGTGTTCAATTTAGATACTTTTTGTTTGAATTTTAATTTTTTTTTTTATGTGTTCTCATTCATTTGATAGATAATTAAGTTAACAATATAAAATATGTCATATCATTTAGTTATACGTATTCACCTCAATAAGTTATGAGACATCAAGTGTTTTGTACTTCATATTGATGCGTATAATTAAAAGAGATGATATATTCTATGTGATTAACTTAACTACGTATGTAATAGACGGATGAGAAAGCACATATAACTATCTTTTTGAGAATTTGAATCGAAAGTAGATTATGTATTAGACCTTTAAGACTTGTGGAACTCTATTCTTTGAATGTGTACTTGATAAACATGTTACCGTAACACAACTCGTAAATCACAGATTCGATATAATCACACAAAATAAGTTTTAAACAATAATCTCGATAAAAAGGCATTAGAATGAGAAATCGATATCTATCCTTTTATATGAGATATATTATCTATTACACCATCTCAGTCATTTTTGTGAATCGCAACAAATAAAATTCTTTTAGAAAGAAATTTCCAAATGAAGACAGTCAAATTGAATGTAGACCGGTATTAGGTGTAGTTGTTGGTCATGGCTTTATCACGCAAGCCCTCTTAATTTATTTTTTATTTATCAAAATTTATTGATTCGATTAATTTAAAATTTGTGTCACCTATAGGTATGATCACTAAAGACGAGTCTAAAATTTTGAATGTACGAACTTCAAATTTTAAAAAGACAACTTACTAATTTTCGAATTTTAAAAGAGGAATAGAGAATATTAAAATTTTGACCATATTTTAGATTAACACCCAAATATCACGCTGCATTGTGAGGTTTATGGGAGTAATAGAGTCCTTTTGAACAAAACCAAAACAAAATCTTGACTTTGAGACTTTGAATTCAGTTTTTATTGTGAACTAACTTATGAATCAATGAAATTTCAAATTTTGAATATGCTTTGCACGTGAATTTGTATGTCCAAATCAGTGTATTTTTTCATATTTCTTTCAAATTAAGTGACGTGATTTCGAGTGCATGACACGGACTCAAACTCTATTGCAAATGAAAGTCTGATATTTAAGTGGAAAAGAGTAGAAAAATACATTTGTTACCCATCAAGCTCGAACCATACATTACAAATTCTCTAAAATTTCAAAGGTAAAATAAACATTACTTGGATTAAAGGAGGATAATGATATTATTTATTGTTTAAATTAACAGGAAATTTGATTCTAAAAGCCAAATCAGAGTGTAAATGATTTTCACCCATATATATATATATATATATATATATATATATATATAGCATGTCTTTGAAAAATTAAAACACTAGAAATTTTCATTGTCCAAATTCCAAAGGAACAAAAAAAAAAAATTGGACTTCTAGTATTGTGAATTAAAATAATATTACTAATGTTTCTATCAAATAACCTTCTATGAAAATTATGTTCGAAGTTTACTTCTTAACCAAGTTTGCAAAGAGTCAAAATGATTTGGAGACTTGACTCATATGATCATCCTTTGTGATTTGTTAATTTACTATATCTAGTATTTGCCAGGTGGTCACGAATTCTAGCTGTTCTACCGAAGACGACTTCATACCCAAGATTCGAAATCGAGGTCATTGATTAAGGCACGAAAGAGTACTCACCACTCCACCACAACCTTGGGCGACTTGACTCGCACATGCTGAAGTTGTTCAAGGATTAAAAAAGAACATCAACTATGAGGACACACGAGTACTAAAATACTCAAGACTTGCTCAATATTGGCAAACGATGCATTACTACTATTTATTTCAATGAGTTATGTGATTAGAAAACATGACTGATAGATTATCCAACTAGAAAATGTCACAGATTTTTCTAGGTTTTACCATGAAAATAAAATTTACAAGCTAGGGCTGAAAAACTAACAGACTAAAGTTCGATGATGCCAAAAACATTGTTGGTCCACAACAGAGTTGTGGTCACTGGTGGAGAACTGTCAAGCAGAAATTGTGGAGAACTTCTCTTGGATTGATAAGTTGTCCTTATTATTCAGATGGGCTGACCTTTCGGAACGATTTGATCCTTAATCCACATGTATATTGGAACGAGCACGTAGTAACTTGCAGCCATTATGCCAAGCAGGAATCGCATGAGAAATACAAAAGGGTTCACAGGCTTGCTCACATCCTCAACCTTGGGACCGAGCTGCAACACAACAACACAGCAACATTAGTATATTATATTTACTAATGGTGTAAGAAAGTATAGTTCCGGTTTGACAACAAAGCTTCAATCCACTAAAACTGTAAATCAGAGAGTTCACATGCACTTTTCATTTTTATTTTGTATAATGTTGGCCCGAGATGAATTTTAAATGGAGGAACATGGTCACTGAGGATTCATATAGCCGAACCCAACTTTCTTGGGACTAAGGCTTAGTTGTTATTGTACTTGTGCAAGGCAAAAATACTGAGAGTTAAAATGATTGCGCTATAAGCTGTCCGCTAGTCTACAGCCAAGGAGGAGGGAGGCGTTCTATCACAACTTACATCACGCAAGTTTGACCATAGATGAAACAAGAAATGTTCAAGTTTGTAAATTTATTGGCAGTACTAGAATAGTATGATAAGCATTTTTGAACTTCCAATTGCTTAATGAAATTAGAATTCCGAATAAATTGTATTTTCTGTATAGTATACCACATATTTTGAGAAATTTGAAAGTGGAAAATGTGTCTGGACATGAAGAGGGTATCATATAGTGTCAGAAAGTCAACAAAGGTGTTTAAAATAATTTCAAAAATATAAACAAACAGGAAATCGAAGAATTTAAGTCATCTAACAGATTGACCAGCACAAAAGCTTCAAATATGCCATTTTCTAAGCAATAACACACACTTGGGAAAAAGAGAAGTCCCTACCTGCAATGGTGATTCCCCAGCATATGGCTTCACTCCAGTCACAGAGCAGCCCATGATCAACCCGTGTCGGCGGACACCACGATACCATTTTGGGCCAATCCGCTTCAGCTTAACTTGTGTGAAACCGGCCTTCTTAAACCATTCTATATATTCTTCTTCTTTTGGAAAGAGCATCCACACATCTGCAAAGAAACGAGATAACCAAAATGTTGGGTACACCGGACCAATCAGGCAGGCAACCCCACCTATGGTTAGTACCCGATAAGCTTCCTTGATACCACGCTGTGGATCTGGCCAATACTCAATGCTGGAGAACACAAACATGTTATTACATCTAGAAGTAATAAATAGGTGACACCAGTGAATATTGTCAAAGTTAATTGAACTAGATTCCACTGGAAATGAGCAAAGATGACACATCAAGCATATATATTAATCTTGAACTTGCCAGTTATCAACAATAAGAATCAATATGAACAAAAGTTTATGAGTGTAAGATATGGTACTTGAGCCTAACTCAACCCCAAAAAGGTAGCACATGAGGGAGGATTGCCCAAGTCCATATAAGCAAACCACCAGCCCATTTCCATGGGACTCTAGCCCACTCTAACAATAAGTAAGGAAATATGAACAATGGCTAAAAACAAGTGAAAATGATAACCTCATGTAATTTGAAGTTCACTTGCACTCTGTATATTGAGTACAACAAGCATCTTAATTCTTCAAAGAATCGCACTTCATTTGTGCACTAGTGAATAGTCAAAACTGAAGCGACAAAAAGACGATACACGTGGCCTAAAAGTCATAGCGGAACCATGGCTAGTTGAACTGCACAACCTAATGATCTTTTATTAAAATTACATGGAATGTGAAGAGCATTCCAACACCTGACGAAGAGTAACAAAAACTCCACCTCAGCTCAATGACGGAGCTAGATGGAGGAAAGGGGGTCAAACAGAATCCCTTTATTTTAAAATTACACCCTGCAACTATGACAAAACAATTCTTTTTGCTACATGTTAACTGTTGAAACCCCTTGACATAAGGGGGAGATTTTAGTGAAGCGGCCAACGAGGTTCAAAAATTGTTTTAGATCACGAACGAAAATCCCAAGTGTAATTTCTAGTATGTATTTGAATCTCCGTATATAAATTCCTGGCTCCATATTGGCCAAGCTTGATGAATTGTTTAACAGCATCACATAGTATTATAGACTAGCAAGTTCAATTTGGAGGAAAGGCAAGAATAACGTAGAAAGAAATTACATTTAGGAAACAGAATACAGAATAGTCTGATTTATCCTATCAGTTCCCAAAAATTTTCTAAGCAAGACTTAAGCAGTAATAGCTAGCAATTTCTTATAAAACAGCATCAGCATCACAGACTAGAAGAGCAAAAACAAAGCAGATGGCAGAGGACAGGGGCACAGAGGCGGAGCCAAGATTTTAAACTTTATGGGCTTGAGTTTGGGATTCTAACACAACTCATTCGATTTACTGGGTTTGAAATCAACTTGAACTTGTTTAGTGATTCTTATCACATATCCGAGACAACGCTATTGGGTCCAATAAAGCCATAAGTTGCACTCTCCATGGCACTTGGCACAGAGGTTGATCCAAGACTTGAACTTTATGGGCTCAAGTTCGGGATTCTATCACAACACATTCAATTTACAGGGTATGAAATCAATTTGTACTTATTTATTGAGTTTTTATCACATATCCGAGCCAAAGCTATTGGGTCCCAATAAAGTCACAAGTTGCACTCTCCATCGCCCTTGGCACAAAGGTTGATCCAAGATTTAAACTTTATGGGTTCGAGTTCGGGATTCTCTCACAACTCATTCAATTTATCGGGTTTGAAATCAATTTGTACTAAACTAGTGAACTTTTATCACATACCGAGCTTGGACTCCAATGAAGCCATGACTTATCATCCTCTCCATCCGCCCTTGAGGAGCAGACACAATATCCGATGTATTTCAAAACACGTGCCAACTGACCCTCAGGATTTCTCAGTTATCCAAAAAACTAAAAGTATAAGGGGCGGAGCCACAATACGGGTTCCACGAAACCTACTAGTTATGGCCCAAATACTGTACTATTATTAGTAAGACTTCACCTGATATGTACAAATAAATTTATCCATTACCCACTAAACAAAAAGAGTTGTTGTTCAGAACTCACATACTACCTCTATTTCAATTTGTTTGCCTTACTATCCTTTTTAGTCCGGTTAGAAAGAATGTCTTTCTTCATTTTTGACTACTCTTTGAATTTAACTTTCCACATAGCATGTTTGACACCAGAAGATTAGAAGACATTTTGGTATATCCTACATATGCTTTGATAGGGAGGGAGTACTTAAAAATTCTGGATTTGTCTCTGCTCGGGGTTTGCAGTTGCCAAACATAAGTATAGAAATTACCTTCCAGCTGAAATATATCTATCAAAAGTATCAGTAGGAAATGGGAGATCCTCAGCATCTCCTTCAAGTATCTTGCACTCTTTCAATGGCTCCTTCTGCCTAGCCTTAGCAAGCTGATGAGGTGATTGATCAATAATAGTCACATTTTTAGCATCAACATGCTTAACAATCCCAAGAGTAGTAAATCCAGTTCCACCACCAACATCCACCACTTGCAAATTCCTTGCGTGTAGCTCAGCAGGTTCAAGTGCTTCATCTCTCATATCTTCAGTCCAATGCCCAGGATTTATGACATGGTCATACACAATAGACAAGAACCTGTAGAACCAAAATGCCTCTTTTTTGTGTTGTATGAATCTTGGTTGAGAAGCTGGCCTTGAAGCAGACAAACTGCATTTGGTGGGTCTTAGAGTTCTTGTTGCTCTCAAATTAACAAAACCCTTTTGGGGTAAACACTTTAGATTCAGTTCTGACCCAAGAAATGATGAGCCAGATGGAGAAATTCCACTAAGAAGCTTGAAATTATCAGATCCACTCAGTATTGAAGACGCCATGAAAGTATTTTTATAGCTTTGAAGATGTAATTTTTACAATACTTCAAGCTAAAAGAAGCTAAACCCAGATGCTATATCTTCAAATTCATCAATTTCGATAAGTTTTTCTGCAATTTTAATGAAATTTTTAAAAAGTTGAAGAAGAAACAACACAAGAAGTTCAGTGAGGTAGTAGAAATGGAAGCATTACCTTTTTGGCTACCACATATTGAGATTACGATTACAACTCGCAACTAAACAGGAACCACAGAGCTATACGACACCGTTTTATCCTCCTTTTTTTTTTCACTCAATTGATTATTTTTAATTCTGTTTTTACGAAAAATAACTAAAACATGAAGAAACTAGTGGGAAAGTAAAGAAGCAAATGAGTTTTACATGTTCTAAGTGTGTAAGGCTGAGGTGGATGAAGTAAATTAACATGGAGTATTATCATTATATTATACACATAAAAAGCAATGGTTTGTTATTATCAAAAAAGAAGAAATTTGTTAAATCGAGAAAATTTTTGATAATTGACAAATGTGAGAATTAATAAAAGGAATAGATTGCGATAGCATATTTAATCAAATCAAATTCGACAAGAAAGAAAAAAACATCAATTACACGAAATAAAAAATTAAGGCAATCCATATATAAAACTCATACGTGACAAGAGTCCACCTTATGTAAAATTTCTTCTATAAGTAGAAAAAGGGTCATAATGGAATTTCTAAAAATCTCCAAAAGGAAGGACATTTGCTTGAAGAAGGATAAGCCTTACAGCTAGAGCGGTTAAAATAGGTTGGCCTAATCTAACCCTAACGGGCTATAGAGTTACATGGATTAGACGGGCTGACTCTTTTTAGTTAAAGGGCAGTAAAATATTGGCCTAACCCAACTCTAAGCGGGCCATGGGTTGACCCTTCAATCAATATTATTTTTTTAGAAGGAGTATCGAAGAGAATTGAATGTTGATGTCTATGAACAAGACATCAATACATACAAATTTTCATTTATGAATCACACACTTTAGCAAATACTTACAAAAATATATTTATGAATCTCACACTTCGGTGAAATACTTACCAAAATATATAATAGTCAACGTAAAATTTAGCAGAAAAATATTAATCATTCAAACATTCCTCCCACTAAAAACAAGCTAGTTTAAAAGACTTGATTTTTTATGCTTGTAACATATTCATTGATAAAACATTTATAAACAAAATATTACTGTATATATATTTTTAAATATTCATATATGAGGCTAGTAGGCCAAGTGAGACTGGGTTAAAAAGCCTCGTATCTCAATGAGCCAAAAAAATTAGATCCAATCCCACTGAATTCAAAGATTAAATTGGGCCAACCTCGTGAGTCAAACCCATTTTGACGATTCTATTCACATATATAAATACTACAAGGGTTTCACAAAGAATCTATGCATTTATATTTAGTTTTAGAAGCAATAGGCAATCAAATAAGGGGAAACTCATATTTGAGAGAGTTTTGACTGCATACCTAAGTGCAGCCAAGACAAAGAAACAAAATCGAAAAACCTATTTCATATGCTAATGTTTTACTACAATTCTTAAGTTAAATTTGCTTGTATTATGATTTGGTGTTTAGCAAAAGTCGATTTGACAATCAAAGATAATTGTTAATCCATAGAAATTATAGTTTAATTCCTTAAGCTATAGAGTTTGTAATGTTAAATTGTTGCGATTCAAAATTTTAATAAGTTTGAAGTTAAATTTTATAGAGATGTAATGTCGTAATTTTATTCTTTTATGAACCAAAATTGTTCCCAATAAAATATTATATTATTACTCTAATTATTTAAATTTATATAATATCAAAAATAAAATAAAATAACTTATTCATTAGACATGTTTACAACTTTAATTTTTTTATGAGGTAATGTTACACTCCAATTTCTCTATCACTTTCTACATTTGTTGACAAAATGTGCAAATCTTTTAACTTACTGATAAGTATTAATTTTATAAACTTTCGAAGTTAATATTATAAATTAATTACGTTTAAATTTATAAATAAACAATTTACCAACTTTGCGATAATTCAAGGTATGTGATATTTGAAATTAGTCTTATTAAATAGTTACATCCATATGAAACTTTATATATGTTTGAAGTTGTTCTGGGATTGATTTTTTAAAAAAAGTTGAATATATGTTAGTGTTAGAATATCATCTAATTAAATGTATTATAAAATTAAGTTTAAATTCAACTCAAGGTAAAAAGTTTGTGCATCAAATTAAAAAATAAATTTTGAATTCAAAAAAATCTAGCAAAGAAATATCACTTTTTAATTTGATTTGTCGCGAACAATCTTATCATCTTTTTTAACTGAGTTGCGAATTTCAATAAACATATATACATCGTCTCCATAACCAAAGACTTGTTTGGTTGACATATTAATTATGTAGAAATTGTATTGTATAAATTATTTGTGAAAGTATTTAATAAAAAGGGATAATATGAGCAGATTATTATAAGTATTACGTACTTGAAAAATAGTTTTGTTATTTATAAATAATTTTAATTCACGGATAACAAATAAACATATTCTTAAATTATAATCTATTCCATGTAAATATGATATAAATTCACTAAAGCAAAAATTACATAATATATATAATCAAAGGTGCATTTTTGTTAAGTGACAATTATTTCTTATACTATAAATTAAATATTGTATTAATTTGTTAAGTGACAATTATTTCTTATACTATAAATTAAATATTGTATTAATTATATTAGACGTAAATTTACTCCTAATACAAATTTACGAGAAAAAAAAGCGCCATTTATGTTTCTAGATTAAAAATCTCCCGCGCAATCCTCAAAACGTGTAGGCCCACTTCCATGGTGGCAATCCTTGTGCCCATCAATTCCACCAATCAGCACACAGCATTTAGTCCTATATATATAATCCGTACCCTCTTCCTCTTTCGCCACTAACACAAACAGCAGCATACAAAACCGAGAGCTAGAATTAGGGTTTTTCTTTCATCGGGAAAAAATGAGTTCCGGCGGTGGATCAGGCAAGGGCGGCGCCGGTAGAGGGAAGCAAAAGGCATCGAAATCTGTGTCTAGGTCTTCAAAGGCGGGTCTCCAATTCCCCGTCGGTAGGATCGCTCGTTTCCTGAAGAATGGAAAATATGCTGAACGTGTTGGAGCTGGTGCACCAGTTTATCTGTCTGCCGTCCTTGAATACCTCGCTGCTGAGGTAATTTTATGCTTGATTTGGTGGATTGAGTTGAAATTTACTCTAATTTATGCTATCGTTTTTACTTGATTTAGTCTATTAAACTGAAATTTACTCCTATTTTGTGCGATTGTACATGATTTGGTTGATTGAATTCAAATGTTTATGCGATTGTTTTTATTTTATTTGGTTGATTGAATACTAATTTCCTCTAGCATTGTTTTTACTTTGTTTAGTCGATTAGATTGAAATTTGTTAAAGTTTTTGCGATTGAACTTGCTTCATTTGGTTGATTGAATTCAAATGTTCTCTATGCGATTGTTTGTACTTGATTTAGTCTATTAGATTGAATTTTACTCCTATTTTGTGCGATTGTACTTGATTTGGTTGATTGAATTTAAATGTACTCCAATTTTTTTATGTGATTGCTTTCATTTATTTGGTTGATTGAATCCTAATTTTCTCTAGCATTGTTTTTACTTTTTTTAGTAGATTAGATTGAAATTTGCTCCAATTTTTCGCTATTGAACCTCATATTGGTTGATTGAATTCAAATGTTCTTTATGTGATTGTTTTACTTGATTTGGTTGATATTTTTTTAATTTCTGTAAGTTAACTTGATTGATTCAAATTTACCCCATTTTATGTGAAATGGTTTGAATCTGGAATCAAATTGAAGGACTTGCTTTTTGATATTTGTACTTTAAACATGCTATCATATATTTTATTCCTCTATAACATAGCTTTCCTGATTATTAGACATGTAATTTGTGTAGTTTGAAAAAGCTACTTGTTAACTGTGAAAATGTGAATTTAAGAGTAGAATTTATTTTGTTTTTGCTGTTCATTTAGGAAGAAATAGTGTTACAGACACTGGAGTGGTTGCAATGTTTAATTTGGTTTCATTTGTCAGTCAAGTTGCAATCTGATACAATGGTGATTCTATTTGTTCATAATCTGTGTTAAGGGTTAACAGTTGGAGAATTGGTATTGTATGTTTAGTTCATGTCGATGGTTGGATAATCATGTTTAGTAATGGACTGTGATAATCAATTGAAGAATTTGTAATGGTGTTTAGAGATTTATCTATTTTAATGTTACAGATTATCTGGAGATAGTGATGGTGGAGTTGTATTCTTTAATGTGATAAAAATTGTACAATCTTGTGAGACTAAATTTAAAAATTTATTAATTTAGGTGTTGGAGTTGGCTGGAAATGCAGCAAGGGATAACAAGAAGAATCGTATAGTGCCGAGGCACATTCAGTTGGCTGTCAGAAATGATGAGGAACTGAGCAAGCTTTTGGGTCAAGTTACAATTGCTAATGGAGGTGTCTTGCCTAACATTCACCAGAATCTGTTGCCTAGAAAGGCTGGCTCAGGCAAGGGCGATATTGGTTCTGCATCTCAAGAGTTCTAGAACAAATGAACTCCCTAGTTTTGAAATCGATCTGAAGTGAACAATTCATAGCTTTGTAATATAGAATTGGCTCTTGTTTTGATAGTTTTGAATTCAATGGTGCTGTCGACTTTCTGTTTGATTTACAACTTGGAAAGTTTTTGTGATGCGAATGGAATTACATCTTTTTGCCTGTCAATTTGCAATTTGATATTCAATTTGGGAAGTTTTTTTTGATTGGAATTGGATTAATTGGTGTGATCCTTTATGACCTCGTGCTATGAACTTTGATTTGCAGTTCGCTGTGACAGTTAAAATTGGAACTATAATTTCCTTTTTGCAACATTATGTTTCACAGCAATGCAATGTCATTTGCCCATTTGGCAAAACTTATATATGATATATAAGCTGCCTTTTTCTCCCCCAAAAGAAACTTTTGGGCTATACAGTTTTATAATTTGGTGTTATCTGAATTTGTTTCTCATTTTCTTCTTACCTTTTGTCATAACAAAAATCTGAAATACTTTAGACATGTATATATGCAGTGATAGCAAAAGTTGTTTTCTTCTAGCAGAGTGGCATTAACATCAATCATAGACCTTGTCTATGCGGCCAGTTGGCCATCATGGCCAATTCAATTCATTTTCAAGGTCAAACGAGCCCCGAAGTGAGCATACCCCAATTTCGACAATTTTCGTGTGCTATAACAAGCCATTTTTTGGGTTATTCGAATTCCGACGTAAAAAATGCCTAATTTTTTTGTGGACGTCCGTCAAGACCTTGGCTATGCAGCCAGTTCGCCATCACGGTCAGTCCGACCCATTTTCAAGGTCAAACGAGCTCCGAAGCGCGCATACGCTCCTATTTAGACGATTTTCGTGTGCTATAGCAAACCATTTTAAGGTGATCCGAATTCCGACATAAAAAATGCCAAACTTTTTTGTGGACGTGCGTCAAGACCTTGGCTATGCATCCAGTTGGCCCTCACGGCCATTCCAACCAATTTTCAAGGTCAAACGAGCCTCGAAGCGTGCATACCCCCATTTGGACGATTTTCGTGTGCTATAGCAAATCATTTTTTGGGTTATCTGGATTTTAACATCAAAAATGTCAATTTTTTTTGTGGACGTCCGTCAAGACCTTGTCTATGCAGCCGGTTGGCCCTCACGGCCAGTCCGACCCATTTTGAAGGTCAAATGAGCCTCAAAGCGAGCATACCCCTCATTTCGACGATTTTCGTGTGCTATAGCAAATCATAATTTGGGTGATCCAGATTAAGACGTCAAAAATTCCAATTTTTTTTGGACGTCCATCAATACCTTGGCTATGAAGCCAGTTGGCCATCACGGCCAATCCAACTCATTTTCAAGGTAAAACGAGCCTCGAAGCGCGCATACCCCCCCCCCCCCCCCCCCCCCATTTCGACAATTTTCATGTGCTATAGCAAACCATTTTTTGGGTGACCCGGATTCTGACGTTAAAAATACCAAAATTTTTTGTGGACGTCCGTCAATACATTGGCTATGCAGCCGTTGGCCTTCACGTCCAGTCCGACCCATTTTGAAGGTCAAACGAGCCCCGAAACGAGCATACCCCAATTCGACGATTTTCGTAAGCAATATCAAACCATTTTTTAGGTGATCCGGATTCCGACGTCAAAAATACCGAATTTTTTTGTGGACGTCCGTCAATACCTTGACTATGCAGCCAGTTGGCCATCACGGCCAATCCAACTGATTTTCAAGGTCAAACGATCCCCGAAGCGAGCATACCCCTTATTTCGACGATTTTCGTGTGCTATAGCAAACTATTTTTTAGGTGATCCGGATTAAGACGTCAAAGTTCCATAATTTTTTGTGGATGTCCGTGAATACCTTGGCTATGCAGCCAGTTGGCCATCACGGCCAATCCAACTCATTTTCAAGGTCAAACGAGCCTCGAAGCGCGCATACCCCCTATTTCAATGATTTTTGTGTGTTATAGCAAACCATTTTTTGGGCTATCTGGATTCCGACGTCAAAAATACCAATTTTTTTTGTGGATGTCTGTCAAGACCTTGTCTATGCAGCCGGTTGTCCCTCACGGCCAGTCTGACCCATTTTGAAGGTCAAACAGCCCCGAAGCGCGCATACCCCTCATTTCGACGATTTTCATGTGTTATAGAAAACCATTTTTTGGGTGATCCAGATTAAGACGTCAAAAATTCCAAAATTTTTTGTGGACGTCCGTCAATACCTTGGGTATGCAGCCAGTTGTCCATCACGGCCAATCCAACTCATTTTCAAGGTCAAACGAGCCACGAAGCGAGCATCCCCCATTTCGATGATTTTCATAAGCAATAGCAAACCATTTTTTAGGTGATCCGGATTCTGACGTCAAAAATGCCAAAAATTTTTGTGGACGTCCGTCTAGACCTTGGCTATGCAGCCAGTTGGCCATCACGGTCAGTTCGACCCATTTTCTAGGTCAAACGAGCCCCGAAATGCGCATACCCCCCTATTTAGACGATTTTCGTGTGCTATAGCAAACCATTTTTAGGGTGATCCGGATTCCGACGTCAATAATGCCAATTTTTTTGTGGACATCCGTCAAGACCTTGTCTATGCAACCGGTTGGCACTCACGGCCAGTCCGACCCATTTTGAATGTCAAACGAGCCCCGAAGCGAGCATACCTCTCATTTCGACGATTTTCGTGTGCTATAGCAAACATTTTTTGGGTGATCCGGATTCCGACGTCAAAAATTCCAATATTTTTTGTGGACGTCCGTCAAGCTGCATTCCACTCGTAGCTTTTCTATGTGAATTTCAAGCATACTGACCAGGAATTATGTGTCAAAGTCCAGGTTAGCCCCCTCTTCCCTTTGTGTCCTGTACAACCTGAGTTCCAAGTTGACCATTTTATCATATAGTTTTCATTTTAACAATGATGACAAAACTTCTATCTTATTAGATGGTTTGCGACAAATGGAAGTTTCTCCAGAATTCTTGGTAATTCCAAAGGTGGATCTTCATTGAATTAATCCTTAACTCTCTCCTAGGAGGAGCCAATGACATCTCCAGAGGGAGGGAGAAAAAGGATTCAATCTAACACTTGTATGAGCAACTGCACAACTCACGACAAATCATTATTTCACTATTGGAGTTCAAACTTATTCGAGATAAGTGGTGAAGGTTTGTCATGAGTTGACATTCAATCAATCCTCTCTTTTCTTATTGAAAACTACTAATTCAAAATTAAGAGTTCCATTATTTGGAAAACATGCAATCATCATATCAGTTCATAAGAAATACATAAAATGTTGTCACTAAGAGCAAAAGATGAAATTTAGCATACAACAAAATTTTTTTGCTATCTCCACCTAATGATGTTAAATATCCAGCCATAGGATTTTTAAATTCCGGGAAAAGTGAATAAAATGTAACATTATCATGTCTGGCTGAATTAAGAACTGGAATATCATCCATGTTTGGTGGCAATGGCAACATTAAGTCCTTTGGTACTGATGGTAGTGGTAATGGTGGTGGCTCATTTGGTGATTTTGGATGCCAAAAAATTGGTATTGGTCTACTTGGTGGTGGCCTCATTTCTTGTACTGGACTAACCTTTGCTTTAGGTTCTGCAAGAAAAAGTAAATATAAAGGAATTAGCACCAAAATTAGATATCTTTTTGTGAAGTGTGTCGTATACTAATGCTTCGTCAAAACTCATGTAACATAGTTTGATTGGACGTGGAATTTAACAAAGAAAGAAATACTTTTTTGAAACTTATGTTATTTAACATGTCATAACGTTTATACGACTATTAATAAGCATAGAACTCAAAGAAGAATTGTTATTAATTACCTTGACAATGTGTCAATGGAGGTATTGAAATGAAGCAATTAGAAAAAGGTATGACAAGTGAGTTAGTTATAAGAGGACTTGAAGAGCCTAATATTGCACACAAGCAATAATATCCTGCTTGGATCAATTGATTAAGTGCATTGCAACAAGAATCAAATGAAGCTTGATTTTTGTCTGGATCGACGCATTTCTCTAAGTTTATCCCCTCAAATGAACATTGTGGCAAATGACATGTTGCTATTGGGAACAATGTAAAAGTAAAAAGAAGAAGCATAGATGCAAAAACCCAAGTGAGTTTATGAATGTACATTGTTATCAACAAGTTCTCAATTATGATAATGAATTTGTAACAAAGTTTAGTGTATATTTATGCTTTCTAGTCATGAGTGTTTTTGCATGCTTATAACCTACTCATATCATACATTTGGTGCTTTAAGCACTTTCTAGCTAGTCATGCTACAAATATGGACTAGTTGAAGTCAAACTCATTCACCAAGTGTTACAATTGGATATTAGACATGAAATTTCAGACACCATATGGTTGAAGTTCGTTTCAAAGTGAGTAGACATGCAAAATATCATAAATAATTGGGTATTAAAAAATCAAAGAGTCCCTAGTAATAATACAACAAGAAATACATTAAAAAAAAATGCATGATTCTGTATTACATCAAAGAATAGTTGTATAACAAAATAGTACAAATCTCACACAAATTTACTAATTTTAGTACTGTCTAACTTCAAACTAATACAACAATTGCACCAACTGCAGCACTGAAGGCCAATGGTGAAAGACCATAGCCAACAGAAGGGGCAGCTGATGGAGTATTTGGGTTTTGACGGCGGCCAGAATTCGTCGCGGATGGAGATGGTGGAGTTACAGTAGGAATTACATCAGCTTGTGGTGCCAAAGTTGGTGACATTGGGTTGAAAGGTGTTGTACCTGGTGCAAATTAAATTTCATTATCAAGTTAATCTTTTGATTCATATGCATTTAACCTATGTTGCTCGGATCCTCTCAGAATGTTGTCACAGTCGTGTTGGATCCTTCAAATAACTTTTGAAGGATCTAATACATACATTATTGAAGAATCCGAGCAACACAACTTTTAATCTATATAGCTCAAACTCTTCAAAAATGCTGCACAACATTTTGGATCCTTCAAAATTAGTGCATTTTAAAATAGTTTGAGCAACATAACTTATATTTGGTTAACCGATTCAGTCAAGGGACACGAGTTTATTTAGTCGATTTATTGATAAAGAAATTGACCTTTCAAACAAGCATGGAACATATATATTCGTCCATAGGTCAAATCGGATATGAAATTATTCGAATAATTATATAGGAAGCTTATGGACTACAAAATGATACTATTTAGTAATAATACCTTTAGGACTAGGAGAAGGACTAGGAGATGGTGTTGGTGAGGCACTTGGAGCCTCTGTTCCAACAGGACCTACATTGACAAAGTATAAATTTCACATTTACATGACAATTTTAGATTATAAAATCTGACATTATTTAAAAAAATGAGTATATGATAAGTGCTGATATATACCTGGAGCTGCTGCAGGTACAGAGGAGGCTGCAATAAAGAGAACCACAAAGGGTGTTAGTTACCAATAAGAATGAAAAAAATATGTCGATATATATATATATATATATAACAGTCGTCTTAAATTTCTTATTTGTGATAACGGTAAAAGTTGCCTATGTGTGATTGGGAGGTCATAGGTTCAAGTCGTGAGAATAGTCTCTTGCTTTGATTGCATACGTCTAGTCCGACCCTTTTCTGAACCTTGCACATAGCGGGGGCTTAATGCAACGGACTACCTCTTTGATAAGAGGAATGAAGGATATAGCTTTGGCCCAATAGTAAAACGTTGCAACTATGTGACCAGGAGGTCACAAGTTCAAATCGTGGCAACAACTTATTGTAGATATGTAAGCTTATATTCGATGTGTGTGGTAATCAAGCTAATAACTTATGCGTTCATTGGAACCCAAGCTTGAACACACAATGTTCAAATCCTGGATCCATATCGACCTATGTTACTACCACTACCATAAGATTGTTTTACCTTGGCATTGGAGGGGAACGCGAGCCATGTTACAAGCTCGAGGAAGAGACAGGGTTGTATTAGGATTAATAGGAATCTGAAAGGGAATGCCACCAGTTGCAATAACACAGAGACAAGCAGAGCCATTGCCCATCATTGTTCTCAGTGCATTGCAGCATCCAGGAGATGGTGCAGCCGTTCCGTTGCCGTTGGACAAGAAATTCAAGCAAGGAGTAAAACTAGTCAGCATTGTTGCTGTACATGGAGATGTCACAATTTGGGCATTAATAGGCAAAATTGCTAAAACAATAATGCAAGAAAGGAAAGAAATAGAGTAATGAAAAGCCATAGTAACTAATAGGAAGTTGTTTTTTTGTGTAGTTATTTTTATGATATGATTGTAATTTGAATGGTTTAATTGGTGGGGAGAAGTAAAGAGGGAATATATAGAGGGAAATGTAGGTGAATGAAGTTCAACTACTTTAACAAACTTCTCTTTTGGTCTAATTTTTTCAATAGTTTTGCTGGCTTGCTTGCCGTGGCCTAATTGTTGTTCATTAACTCCGTTCGAATTCATCTGAATCCAATATTTTTTAACGAAATATAGAAGAGAAAATCTCTAAGTTTCAATAAACATAACATATTGAACTTGTAATTTGTAAGTGGATATCTAGTTCAGTGATGACAATTTATAAGGGTATATTTTTATTCGTATGTATGTTGATACTAAATTTATATATTTTACTATTGTTAAGTGATAAATGAAATGAAAATATGTGAATCATCGTTGTCAATACTTTGAGAATTTTGATTCAACTGCCTTAGTATTGGAATAGTCAACATAAACCAAAAAAAGTTTACTTTTGCAATTTTTTCAATTTTTTCCCGTTTGTCGGTTCGACATATGTTTGAATAACTAATTTAAATTTATTTTGAGAAGTCTCGCTTTTGAATAAAACATTCTTTAGCAAAGGTAATTTTATTTTTAAAATTTGCGAAAACTAAGTATGAATTAGATTTTCCTAGACAATAAAGTTGTTTTTCTTAAACCAAACAATGTTTAGATAATGTTGAACTTGAATTCTGCTTCCTTTTTTTTTTTTCATTTCACAAAATGCATTTTTTTTTCTTTCAAACTTTTTAATTTTTTTACCAATAAACAATTGTGGGGTCAGTTAGTTTGCATGAGTTGGCCACCTGCATAACTAATTATTATCCAACTCCACCTAATCCCTCTGTAAATTAATGTCAAAAAGGATAATTAACATGTTATGCGAAACTACTTATTATAGGTTATCAAATCAATATTATTTAGTTATGGTGCTCCATTTTATTTTATTTTTTTTAAAAAAGAAACATTGTCTTACTTATATCAGATTCTTAAAATATATATATATTCTATCTAGAGGAGTTGATTCATACTGCCACCATCCACAGTTAACTATTACTATATCCAAAGGCATATAATAGTTGTTATTGGACAAAGAAAACAAGTCCAATATGACTATTTAATAATCGTTGCTCTCAAGGTACTAGCACGGGAGATAGTGTATTTTGGTCTTTGAATTGATGTTTAATCAACCAATATGTAGATAGACATCATATACTTTGACGTGAAGTCAGATGAAGTGAAGAAACTTTCGCTACCCGAATTTATAGGTGTGAATGAATTCTTTAGTTTGAATACTTTGAAAGGTCGTCTTAGTTTATATACCATGACAAAGAATTGGACATATGGATTATGGAACAAGATGGATGGAAATGGTTAACGAACATATACAACTTGCCATCAAGTTTCTACATGATAAAAAGCTTTTGTGGTGCAGTCAAAATGGTGAAATTATCTTTCATGGACAATGGAATCAACAACTTATCATCTATCATCCTAAAACGAAAAAATTTGTTACAGTAGCTGATATGCTTACAGATTCCAAGAACGCCATGGCATTAACATGTTTGGATAGCTTATATTTTCCAGGACTCAATGTCAAGGAGGAAGTAACAGTTCCGAGACTCTGAGATAGAGCCAGGATTTGAAGTTTATGAGTTCTGAATTCTAATACACGACCTCAAGTACTAAACTGAGTTTTAGATTTAACTTTTATACATATTTAGTGATTTTATCTAAATGTTTTCTAGCAATAAGTGTAATTGCCTTTTAGAAAAGTTTTGAGATAATAGTGAAAAAATAGAAAAATTAACAAATTGTGGGGTTTGTTAGATTACATGAGTTGGCCATATGCATAACTAAACATTATCTACTCTACCTAATTCCTTTGTAAATTATGATAAAAAAGAATTGAAGTTGTATATACTAACTTTTTTTTAAAAAAAAAATTATTAGTATAAGTTAACATGCTATGCCAAGCTACTTATAGGTTGCCAAATCACTATTAAGTTATGTTGCTTTCAAACCTTTTCATGTTATCGCACCTATGTTAGATTCGATATGTATTCAGTGACATTTTTGAAGATACCAAATAACAATGACTTTTTAAGTGATTTGTTAGAGTAAATATTTTTTATATTATAAGTGGATACAACACTAAAACTAATGACAAAAATCCAAAATGCCAACCTGTGACACCTATTTTTTTTCCTTGTTAGTCACCAATTATTAGAGTATCTTATTTTGACTCTTACTTGTCAATCTCCTAATATAAATCAAACAAGCTATCTTCATCTTCTAGCCACATTATGTGATCAACTTTACTTCTAAAAATAAATATTTCTTAGCAACAAACGCCAATTCAAATGGCGAATCATCAAAGGATCAACTCGAGAGGTCTTGTTTTAGTCGTGTTGGCAATGATCTGGTCCGGAGTTGCTGCTCAATTGAGCAGTGACTGCACGAACGTGTTGGTCAGCATGTCACCTTGCTTAAATTACATCACGGGGAACTCTTCATCATCTCCGTCCTCAGGGTGCTGCACGCAGCTAGGCACGGTGGTTAAGAACAATCCAGAGTGTTTGTGCCAAGTCCTTAATGGTGGTGGCTCAAACATGGGACTCAACATTAACCAGACTCAAGCTTTGGCTCTTCCTAATGCTTGCAAAGTTCAAACTCCATCAATTAGCAAATGCAATGGTAAGAAATACCATCCAATCTAAAATACTCCTCTCTGTTTCATTTTTGTGCGTCTTAGTTTGACTGTACACAAAATTTAAGAATGCAAGTAGACGTTTTCACATAGATATTTGATCGAAAATTGAAAGTCCTTGGAGTTATGTTTGAATTTTACACATTCACATATTCAATATCCAAAATTAACGATATTTGGATCTTGTGGTCTTAAGCATGCTATTTATTAACATCAAGGTTAAAATAAGAACAATGGAACTAAAAACTTGCTAAACATAGAAACGAGACATTCTTTTTGAAACAGACGGAGAAAACGTACGACCATAGAAATTTTACGTTACCTGTGAATTTGATTGTTCACTAAAATTACTTACCTATAACAGCTGGATCCCCAACTAGCTCTCCTGCTGGAACACCAAGTTCTCCAAATACAGGAGGTTCAGGTACATTATAATACTTCCAAACTTGATCGAATTTGAGTTTTATGTTGCTCGGACTCTTAAAAGATGTTGTCGAGTCATCAAAAAGTAGTGCATTTGTTTGAGATCCGACCTTGGTACGACAACATTTTTGAAGAGTCTGAACAACATAGTATGCATCAACTCGAAATGCTTATAAACTTATATTTCATATCGCGTGATGACAGGAAGTGGATCTATCCCATCGTCACGAGATGCTTCGAATGATGCAAGTTTAACCAAGATGATTGATCTTCCTTTCTTCTTAATTCTCTTCATTAGTTCTTATGCTTCAGCATTCATGGCATGAGTGGTTATTGTATTTTTTGTTTTCTTTAGTTCCCCTGCAAAATGTGTCTTTGAATGTATTAGTTGGTTACAAGTTGCTAATATAAACAGATGTTGATTTGAAAAAATAATAAAAAGATTCACGATTGTTCCAATTTTATATGATACACTTTCTTTTAGTAGGTTTAAAAGATAACGATCCCATTTCGTTTCAAATAGACTCGTAAAATTTGGGGTCAAACAGAGTCGATCACTCATATTCCAAAAAAATTCATGGACTAATACATACAAAAAAGTTTTGAGAAAATTAGTTTTGTGAAACTGAAACTCCAAAAAAAGCAACATTGACTCCCTAGGTCGTTTAGATTGAAACCATAAAAATTGACGACAAATGGAGCTGGTCAATCATATTCCGAAAAATTCATAGATTAATATATAAAAGCTAAGATAATCTTGAATTTCTTTGTCATAACCCCGTAACTCCAATAAAACAGCGTAGACCCTATAGAGGCTATGAGTATTGTTAACTAGATTGTTTCGAATTGACTCATAAAAAAAGTCATATTAATTAGTAAAATTCATGGACTAGTACGCATAAATTTTTTGATAATTTTCCATTCTTTATTTTGTGACTCCAAAACTCTAAAAAAGGGAAATCAAACCTATATAGGCAACGAGTATCGTTTACTAGGTTGTTTCGACAATAACAACACATTGAATATTTATTTCGACAAAAACAACACATTGAATATTTATGTGGCTACAAATTTCATTCAATTAATGATAAATTAAAGTTTAAGTTTAAATTATTTGTTTTTCTAAAAGGGGATAATAAACATACAAGTCCTGCCATTCATTCACTAAAATGATTCCATTTTATCAAGATTTGGATTCGTGTCACTTTATTCCCGTCATGTCGTTTCCATCTGGTGTGGTAAGATGATTACAATTTTTTTAATCTTTAATTAGAAGTCTTTTATTCGAATGATTGAAATGAAATAACAATATTTATCCGCAGTAAATCTATTCGAGAAAGAATTATGTGGTAAAATAATATTATTTACCCTTTAGTAGATCTACTCGGAAAGAATCTGGATTAATCATGTTTTTGAATATCGAATGGTTCTCATGTGGTCATTTTTAGCATATCATCTCATTTCAATTTATGTGACATTATTTGTTCAAACACTATGTTAAAAAAAAAAAAGAAGGAAAAATACTATTAAAACCTTTAAATATTGAATAATTTAACAAAAGGAAAAAAATATTCTCACGTTATCATTTGTAACCTACAAAAGTAGTGCATGAGGGTCCATCGTTTTTTGTCCATGCAACAAAACGTAACCATTAATTAGCTCCAAGGTATTGATACCAATTACTTCTTTTTTTCTTCTTGTACTCAATCTTGCCTCAACAGTCGTAGTAATGGCACCAAACAGCATAAAAAAACTCAGGAAACTGCCTCATGTGTTCAGCAAAGTCCTCCAATTACCGATCCCGTCGGACGCGGATGTCGAGGTGGTAGAAAACCCCGATTTCTTCCGTTTCATGGCAAAAATGGACCAGCATGGTGAAAATATTCGTAACGTGAGGGCACAAACAGTGGAGATTCATCCGGGGATTACGAAGATAGTAGTAGTGAGAAATGGTGGTGAAGCGATGTTGGACCAATTGAACGTGGACACGTGGAGATTCAGGTTACCCACGTCCACAAAGCCGGAGCTGGCTACGGCTGCGTTTGCGGACGGGGAGCTAATCGTGACGGTGCCGAAAGGTGTGAACGGTCGTGGAGGGAAGGATGTTTTGGTACGCCGCGGAAATATCAAGCTTGTTCTTGTACAATAAGATTATCAGCTAGAGCTCTCGATATATTGACATTATTTTCTAGGGACGAAATGATATATTTGAAAAATAATTTTGTTTAAACTTGTATTTCATCCTCATTGATGACAAATAATAATTATATGCAAATCTTTGAATTGAATCACATGTTTATTATGTAAATGTCTTTTTTTACTTATTAGTGGTGTATTAAGTAGGATTAATTGGTTAGTTAACCATAAGTTGCAAACTATTTTGTCAAACATATATGAGCAAAGGCTAAAGGCAATAAGTAGAGCCATACTATAGCCCAAATTGGTAAAAGGCCAACAAAACACACAGCCCAAATTTCCACCAAAAGAACCTTATCTTCTCATCAACACATCTTATCCACACCAACAAAACCTTGACTCTTACATTTTCCTCACTCACAATGGCAACAATTCAATTAACAACCTCTCCATCTCTCACTCTCATTCCATCAAGAAAACAAGCCAATCTTGCTGCTATTAAGCTAAACAGTCCTTGGTCAGTCAGGAGAAGAGAAAACCGACGAGTATCGAGTGTAGTTCGAGCTTATAAAGTAATAGTAGAACATGAAGGTAAAACTACAGAGCTGGAAGTTGAACCTGATGAGACAATCTTGTCAAAGGCAATTGACGTTGGCATGTCCGTACCATACGACTGCAAGCTAGGAGTGTGCATGACTTGTCCAGCAAAGCTTCTAAGTGGGAATGTGGATCAAAGTGAAGGTATGCTAAGTGATGATGTTGTGGAGAGAGGTTATGCATTACTATGCGCAGCTTATCCCAGATCAGATTGCCATATTAGAGTTATACCTGAAGAAGAGCTTTTGTCTCTGCAACTCGCAACTGCCGATGATTGAACATGAAGACCATGACCTTATTTTTGTTATTCCATTTTTGACTGATGTAAAACTGATACAAAATGTTCTACTTTTTGAAGAATTCAATGCAAAAGTATGTGTGGTTTATTGCTATAAATTGTTTTGCTCATAAGCTAGTATTTTCTTTTGGACACCCCATTCTTCAGCAAAGTATGAGCACACAGCAGCTTAGCTTGATTCCTATATTCAGGAGCATGAAATCAAACACAAATGTACTAATTCATCTCAGCATATGGCATTTGAACAAATAAATGGATCAACAAAATTTTGTTGATCCTATATGGATAAAGGGTGTGCTAAGGTCTCAGACTGTCTGTTCAGAAATCGCCAAATATTTTGGACGTTTTATCATACTAATTACAAATAAAGCTATCATGTAAACCAGATTTCTACATTAACAGCAATGTTTTCTCACGAAAAGAATGCAAAATGCAGAAAATAAAAGAATTATTCCCAAGTTTGTAACTACTATTGAAACTTCTCCAACAATTTAACAATGAATTTAGGGAAATGTTCTGCAATCTTGCAAAAAGGGTAATGCACTTCTAACCTTGTTCCAGTTACTACTATGTTTGCAAGCTTGTCAGGATTGATAAAACTTGTCACTTTTAATTGCATCTGCATTTGTCAAAATACTAGTACTGGACTATTAAATCTTGCATGATTCCACTCCTCGTCAGTGTGCCGATTAAGCAACTTTCTACAGCAAAAGACCTGATTCACTTTCCTAAATCAAGTTTCATCGAAAGCCATGAGGATGATACTTACAACATTCTTGCCTTGATGAATAGTAATATAGGATGGCCACCTAAGCTGTTGGGCGTTGGAAGCCATGTTTCTTGGTTTTCCTCTGCTTAATCTTTACCTTCACATTGATGCCATTGTTAATAATGGACTGAAGAACAATCTCAAGTTTCCCCTCCAATTTTTCCCGCGTCCTTGGCGTATAAATTACATTATGAATATCATCAGCCAAAGCTCTTTGAGCCAGAACTTCCCCAACAGCAGCACAAGTAGCTCTATTCTTGGTCGATCCCAAGTCAAATTTCATGTCCTTGGAAATAGAATGTGCCACAGCAACGACCTTGCTAGTAGCTCTATGGATGATGCTAGCACTGACCGAACCTTTCGAGACAAAAATATCCAAACAAAACGGCTCATGATAAGGGGCAGTAAGCTGATTAAAAGTTGGAACTCTTGACCTCTTTAGCTGAAAATCCTGCAGGTTATTCGTATCATCTCTGTCCACTGAAAAGTCAGAGTCACACAGCAGTTTGTCCTTCTTGCTTTGCTTCTTCTCATATATACCCTTTAGGCTTTTCTCGACCCCAGAAGCTGAAACGTCACTTGATTTCTCCTTCTCTTTGGGACAGTCATCTCCATTATTCTTGTTCTTATTCCTTCTATGGAAATCGAACTTATATTCTTCATATTCCTTGGAATCTTTATCAAGCTTGTAAAACAAGTTACCGCGTATCCTCAAATCCTCAATATCGTCAAAATCAGGATCTTCATCATTATAATTAGCCACCGCATCATCAACATCTTCCTCTGGACTAAATGAAGAATTTTTCTTCGAAGCAACATTTGTATTTCCTCTCCACACTTCAGCTAAGCCAGAGGACACACTCCAAGTCTCATTATCCACTAGTTCAATCCTGCAATCTTTCAACGAATATTTCTCATCCCTATACAATGGCGAAAGATGAAAAACCCCACCACCAAAATCTGCAGCAACAGGACGTGGTTTACTATCCTCCTCGAAAAAATCATTTGCTTGATTAGCTCTTGTGGATCTTGAGGAATATGAACATATTCTTAAGTTACACTGAGAATTGAGTATACAAGACAAGTTAATTAGTTGTCTTCTCAAGAACACGAACGACATCGAAGAATTCAATCAGTAACAAAGCTCTACATCAAGGGTGAACTTAGTATTAACTTGAGGTCGTTGTAGGAACCCATAAAAACTAAATCTTGAATACATCTATGCAGTCCACACAGCATAAAAGGGTTAAAAATGAAAATGACTGATGATGAAAGTCAATGTCCTGGCTTAAAACTTCTTTGAGACAATTTAGCAAACAGTTGATAGGCAATGATTACTATGGAGTTTCTTACATTTTTGAACACAACATACTTGTGGGGTTCAACAAATACTCAATTGCATAGATTATCAACATCTTAAGCAAATATAAAGTAAATAATTTGGGCTAAAAAAAGAGAAAGGTCTTTAGCTCTTGATGTGGGAGGTTATGCAAAGTCCTATTTTGAGTGTAAGTATATGTATCTACAATTATAAATTGACCCTCAAACTTTTGCTACAACTCAATTTGGTACTCATCATTGCTTTTATTTTTTATTTTTTAAAAAATCACGCTAATGAAAAATTATTTTTCGAGACTTGTGATCTAAGAGGTAAATTGATTAATGTCGCAATAATTACTCAATCTATTATCGTGCTTGATTGAAAAGCCAGTAACAATAAGCTATCGTGTATTAAATAGTGGTTGGCTAGGTCATCGCAGTGACCACCTTAAAGTGTGAGTTTCATTGAGTGGCGAATCAAATCAAATGACATAAGCGTGACTGTAAAATAATGTAATTAGGTGTAAAATAAGAGGAGAGAAGTGTTGAAGCAATGATAAAACGTATTAGATCACAAGGACATATGGATCACAAAGTTTAAGCAGTGAAAACAGTCTCTTTAAGTTGTCTCGAAATTAGATCAGGTCAAAAGAGGATACAATGTGAAGAACAAAGACAATGTAAAATGAAAACAAAAGAGATTTTATATGAACGAGAATGTTTATGGCAATGCCAACAAATAATATTTATATAAAAGATTTCAACATCCACATCCTAAAGCAATTTTAGTATGAATACTTTATACACTAGTTTTTTCTGCTTCATATCATATCAGAAAAAGGCCTTCAAAGAGAGAAACAAAAATTGAACCAGATGTGGATGAAACTATCCTTTCAAATGATCTCAAGGACCTTGAAAACTGAATGTTGGATCATCTAATGTACATTCAGAATCTCATTTACCGATAAAGTCGGCGGAATTCTCCAAAATTTTCACCCAAGCATCTTCTGACTAACTATAGTTAAGTAATAATCTGTCTAGACGGCAACACAAGAAACATGTTCCAACAAAACAATTGAATTCATTTCTCGTCACGCCATCACATACATCGCCATTGTGTTGCTCAATGCACCTACTCAAAAGCCACCATAGCCAGCCAACTTGATTTCAACTTCCACTTAGATCACATGGAAACTAGCATATAATTTAGACCAATTAGTCCAATACCCTTGCTGAGTAATTTTTACTACCCGGCTACAAACAGCCTCTTGCACAATTTAGACAAAGCTCTCAAGGAAGCATCAAGAATCAGTTCAACAGAAAACCAACCCAAACAGCTCCAAACAACATAACTAGTATGATTAGAACACTAACAAAAGCATATTTCTCAATCTTTTCATCACCACCAAGTTGTGCAGAAGCATCAGCAGAACAAGAAACAGTGACAAAAGTCTATCACAATTACTTCAATATTTTTGCCTAACCAGGATCAGAAAATTGGACAATCCTCTCAACAAGAGAAACTTTTGGCTTCAGAAACTGTTATCGAAAGGATTTAGATCCAGAAGAGCCAAGTTGATGATTTGCATTATTCGCTAAAGCAGTAAATGGCGAGAAGTTTCATTTGATGAATGAATTGCAGCTTTTTGAAAAGAAACTTCTCCACTAATTCTGACTGCAGAGGAATCCAAATTGCCCTCATTCATAAATTGCATCACTAGTGCATTTAGAATCGGAAGCTTGTTTTGGAGCCACATGTAGCTCATTACCACATCATATATGCTTTGGTTAATTACACTGAGTAAGACTGTAAAGGCCTTACCAAATCCACAGGGGGTCAAGGTATATGTCTATTGCTGCTGACTTCTTTTCAAGCACTTTGGACAGCAGGGTCTAGAAAACAGCTATCTACAGAAACCACCCAAATATCTTTCCGGTGTTATTAGTGGACAGAACGATCAGAAGCATCTTCAATCTATTTTACTGCCGACATGTTCCCAGAAGAAACTTCAGCTATGAATCAAGATCAGGGTGTTATATAAGACAAATGCATTTTCTTTCTAAACTTTTACATTGATAGGCTCTATACCAGAGTTGACAATGTTTCCAGGACCTAGTGCTGCATCTTCAGTATCAGGCCTGCTGTCACTTGTGCCATATGGAGGAGAAGAGAGCATCCACTTTGTGGCTGATTCAGCAAAATTCTTCTCCACCTCCTTACTGGAAACTTGGGTGTCTGACTTGCAACAACCACCTTCTGCTCTAACCACACTGCTATCACTTAGCTGAATGGCAGAAACTGGAGAGTCAGAATCCATTGGACCTAACCTGTCATCAGGTTTTTTGACGATGTTCACACATACGCCATCATGCAGATGTCCGCCACGCCTGAGAGATGATTCCTGATCCGTTTTTTCAACCAAAACAGGCGATGGAGGATGACTTTGCTGTAACACACAAGCTGCAGAAAATGTAGTACAAGTCTAAGTCACAAATACCGAAAGAAAAGATTTTCTTAGCTAAAAGAGCAAGATGCTACAGAAAAACAAAGAGGACACATGAATATATAATTATCTTATTACCCTCTTGCACATCTTTCTTCAGTATCTTCTTTTGTAACATGTTTGTACCAGGAAACACCAACATACTGATGGATTTCATTTCTTGCTTGTTTGATTCCTCAAGTTCATCGAATCCGAAAACCTTGGCCCAAGTATGCAGATGCTCAGATATAGCAGGAATGATCAACTTCTCAACTTTTAAAGTAGAGAGGACCTGGATGGAAGATGTAAAAAACATTGGTCTCATAATTAACAGCATATACAGGACATAGTCAATGCAGGTGATGAACATGCTGTAGCATTTTCTAAACAAATTTTGCACAGATGCACAGGACAATTAGAACAGGCATGGCACTCACATAACCTTTGTGGCATTCATAAAAAATAAACCTTATGAGGTTGGACAACATTAAACCTCATAGTGGGAAATAAAAACAAGATGACAACAACCTAAGCTATATCATTGGAATTTCTTGTTTCACAACGATATTACTGTTACTCAAGTTGAGAATACAACTGTTTCTTAATATATGTGCTTTCGGCTAAAAACTTAAAAGATCTTCCAATAATTCTAAATACAAGTGAATGTAATTGAGACAGCTTTTGTCCTACAACATTTTACACTTCTCTAAAGCCACATTTTTGACATACTTCTTGCAGGCAATGTTCCAAAATATAGGTAGGCTTTGATAAATTTTTTGCTACTTTTAGTAAGGATGAATCAATTGTCAATATGTTAGTTCGGAAGAGTGAAACTGCCAGCCCTGAAAAGCATTTGGATACTTCCCTCTCTGATAAATTCATTCATATGAATTACCAAAACAATTTACTATAGGAGTAGCATGCACATAAAGGAACATGGGAAACGTCAGCAGTCGATCTGATATGCTACCCTTAAGAAAAAATTACATGCATACAAATTGCAGAAAGAATTAGAATAATAAAGAAAGTATAGTTAGCAACAGTCATTTGCTTACTGTCTCAATAGCATCAAAAAGTCTACGACACATCCCTTGCTGCCTATATATATTCCTGGTCCCAATGAATGGCATTTCTGCAAGTTGAGTTCCACGGATCCTAACAGACAACCAGTTAAAACACTATTTACTGATTGGTAAGGCATGAATAAACACAGCACAAGCACAGATGACGCATAAGAAAAAGGGAAAGCAAGTTTTAACAATTAAGTAAAACTGGGAAACTGATGACTAGAAGAGTTCCCTACATTTCTACATGAATGCCAAGGTCGGGAATAAAAATTAAACCAAAAGAAACTCGTTAAAACAGCTAGGAGTTTTACTTGTACAAAAACATGCAATCATCATTCTAGATAGCACTCATAAGGTTACGACACGAAAAAGGAATTTCCTTCAGCCAATAATCTAGAGCCAATAGCTACACCTAAAAAGAAAAGATGAGACAGATACAGTCCAACTACGATAAAGGAATGCTTCGTTGGATAACACAGGTCAGTTAATCAGTGCATGTGCTAAAAAAACAAATGAAATTTTATCAAAGATCATAATCATGTATGCAAGGAACACCATTGCATATGATTTAGTTCTAAAACAACACACCATAATATCTTGTGCCCAACCTCTTCAGATCTGAAAAACAAACTCGCATAGTAACATATTAACAATTTGAGAAATCCATACCTTATAGATGCAGCAGATATTATGTCATCACCTCTTTCCAGAATTGCAGTGTAGAAGCCACGGAAATTCAGCCGACTTAAATTTGAGCTTCAGAGGAAAGAGAACAATTTCAGATAACCACTCAGTAATGAAAACCAAATTCAGTTGAAGGAAAGAATCAAAAGACAGTGAGAAGGAAAAGATATATCATTTCTTTTTAAAACATTATTTTAGGAGGATCACTGTGTTTCAAGGAAGTGTACATGGGCAAGATGACGAATGAATAGAATGCACTGTTTCCTCCATGAAGTTGAGGAGAAATAGAAAGGATGAGGAAAAATATTAAAGAACAGAAAAGTAATCCTAAAATGCCATAATTCTCTTATTTATTCCTCTGAACATCTTATGATCACACTGGGTACGTTGTTTTTTATTCCTCTGAGCCTCAACCTAGATCAAATGAAGTTCAATTATTAACAGCGCAGGCCTCTCTTCTCAATCAAAATGCTCTGCACTGCTTCGTCCTAGCAGTCGGCCATACAAACTTAGACGTGAAAATGAAAGATGAATGATGTGTCTAGTAAGGATGGAACTCATTGTCTTGAAGCATCAAGAGAAAAAGGTACAATTGCAAATTTCTAAAAAGAATGATAGTCTATCTGAAAACATAAACCAAAATTCTATGTTTTGACTTTTCAAAAACATATATATACATACACACACACACACACACATGTATACATATAGCTTTCATGGACCCAATGTAGAAATTGCACACGCAACAAAAAAAAGTATGAAAGATTATATGCGAAAACCAAAATGGCCAAATCAAATCAGACCGCTAGCTCTCCTTCTCAGGTTAAACAAATAATGGGCATCCATAAATTTTATATTAGGCAAGTTTAAAACACTAGACAGAACTACAAAAACTGCATACCCAGTGTTGTAGAGAACGTTGTGAATAATATTTATCCCACTTCTCCTGTCGACAATGGGTACGAAACATTCATCCATAACAGCCAGTGCAACAGCTAGCTTAGAATTGCACTCCACCCGTTGAGGAAAGGGGTAATGAGAAGTATCTGAGTCCAAATCTGTTCTTTGAATCAGGGACCATGAGAATCCTGCTTCAAGTTCATGTTTGACACCAAGAATATTCTGTAGATGGTCATACAGCTGCATAACAAGAGAAGACCAATAAGAAAAGACATAAAAATACAAATCCCATGGGAGATCCCAACTCTGATATGAGGCAGACAATGAAAAGCAAATAAAAAAGACAAGCAAAGAAAGAGAAGCACATATATAGAAAACAGTCTTTCACCATAATTGCATGGGGAAAAAAAGTATATGACAAAGTTGCCAAGATTTAATCTTAAACTGTAAATCCTTCTATCAGGATTTGATTATACTTTTTTCGATTCAACAGTCAGTTGACTTGTTTTGGAAAAAATCAAACAGATATATTTGATATTCTGAAAATAAAATACAGATGGTTTAGACACTACATGTTGTAACTATTAGAATGATGATGAATATATTCAGAATCCTAAGACATATATCATTTATTTTTAAAAGATGGCCTTTTGAGGGAAGTATCAGATGTAATATAGCATTAGAAATTTGGGGAACACAAACTATCAAGAAAAATTCACACTTCTCGGATCACTATGAGGAAACAACAACAACAACTACTACTACGGCTACTTTTTTTTAAAAAAAAAAAAACACCTCAATCCCAAACAAGTTAGGGTCGGCTATATGAATACTCATTTCTTCATTTAAGCTCATATCATATCATAAAAGTGAAAAATACTAATCGGCTATACATAATATACTTATACTAATAATAATATACAAGTTCTATCCAAGTCTATAATGCATCCTCAATTAGTAGTTATCACCTATATGGATCTTTTTCTTCTATTGTGCCCTATCTCTAGCTAGGTCTACCCAATCTCCTTTTAAAGCCTTTGCATACCATAGTTTCACACCTATGGACTGGTGTATCTATAGGGCAACGCAGAACATGTAAGAACCATCTCAAGCAACCATCCTCAATGCGTACAATTGCAGGATGTTTTAGAAACCAGCAAGAAATCTAAGTACAAGAAGTCAAGAGGAGGGTAGACTTAAACTCCTTGCGCTCATATTCAATTGATAAGTTGCAAATGGCTCCATTTTATACATTTCTACTTTTGCAGCAACAGGTCGAATTATGTCAATCACCTAAAAGTCGAGACTCCACAAAAAAGCATCTTACCTTTACTTCCTTTTGTTTCTCTTGAATTTCTTGCTAAACTCTTAGGGGTCGTTTGGTAGAGTGTATAAGTAAAAATAATGCATGCATTAATTATATGTATTAGGAATTCCTTGTTTGGTGCATTTTTTCTAGCACCTTGCATTAGTTATACACTCTATTGTATATTACTAATACCATTGATTTCTAGGTATTAGTAATGCAAAGGATTTAATGCATGCATTAGTATGATAAAAGACTCAATTACCCCTCAAAAGTACTTTTACATATTTCCACCATAATTGTGAAGGACACTTTTGTTAATAAATATTTTTATACAATACATACTATTTTTAATACACCAAACCAAACAATGCATAAAAAATAAAACAATTAAGTATAATTAATACATGCATTACTAATACACTCTATTGAGTATTATTTTATACAACCTACCAAACGACCCCTTAATTTCTAAATTTGATTAAAGTGCACTAATCACTGGAGAAACAGAAAGATGCCGAAGAAGATGAAACATGCTACACATTCAAGCAGGCATTCAAGGAGGAGTAGAGAAGATTTGGCCATTCAAAGCAAATCCTCTGACAAGTACAAGAAAATGTTTCTTCTATCATCTCTTTTCAACGGTTTTGTACCTGTGAATGATAGTGAAAATAGTGCATAGGAGCTTATGCTGAGTCCTCTGGGATAAAAAGTGGAACATACTTTAAAAGTAAAGTTAATTCTCAAATGATTTCCACTAATTGATACCTCTGCTTCATTATCTTAATATGTTATACTTATACACCATAAATAAAAAGAACTCACAACCAGAATAAGAGACTACCTCCTGGCATTTCTGCCCACAAAATGTACCAGATGGATTATTGGAAATAGCAGGTAAAGCATTCATCTCCAAACTGCATGATTTATGATCTGCAAAGAGAAATCTAAGAATCCAGCTCGAATGTAGACAAGTAAATGTACAAAAACTCCCAGAGAATACACTTTACATTTTTTCTCACAGAGGCTGCAAGAAAGAAATTCGTGGACTACTGTCTCACTATCCTCAGCAGGGTTTCTACTAGCAGCCCCACAAAATTTGCAAGTGCAACTTGGACAATGCCAAAGGCCAGTAGGAAGTATCTGCACCAAGCGGAAGTGGAAGTATGTTAAATGCCTTGCTGCTTAATGAAAATTCTGTTATAAGCTCAAATTGGAAAGCATGATAATAAAGAGTAAGAGGAAAAACTCATCTGTCATCAGATTCACAAACATGATATAAGTAAATTACTTTAAGCATGTTGAATTCTTTGATATGTCTGGATAGAGAAGGAACTTCCCTAAGAAATTATCATCCTAATAATTATTTTTGGCAAGTAAATAAAATCCTAAAAACAATGTTCATTAACATGGTAATTGTAATGGGCTTTTGTCTTCCATATTGTGGTTGACACATGCAAAATTTTAAACAGTTCATTAGATTGAGGGAAGGGAATACGGTTAATCTATAGAACAGTTCAATAGTCAATTTAACTGAAGAGTTTTGGTCAGAAGATGTCAGCTGACAGAGTTCACACCGCAGATCATGGATCAGGAATTTCCTAGAGTTATTTTTATCAATGATAGTCTTCTGTGACTTGGGTCCTTTTTTTTTTCTTTTTTCTTCTTTTGTTTTTTAAGTTTACAAGGTAAAGAAGATGATATAGCTCGATGGACAAGAATGATGCTATAGAATCCCTAAGAAGACATCGTCATGGTCTCAAGCTAAGGAGTTGCAAGCCAAGATTATTGTGCTTCAGTGGGAAAGCAAGATGTTGCTTATCATGGAAGAAGAGCCCAAGAAGTAGTACAAGAATTGTGGAGAAGAATCGGCTAATTGCTACACATTTTATGGTTAAAGTTTAAAGTAAATGCAGCCTATAGGAAGATGAACCAACCAAACCAGCAAATACTCCGATGGCCTTGGGAACACATTTGGAAAGCCAGAATTCCACACAAAGTAACCTGCTTTAGTACTGACACAAGATAACTTGATGAAAAAAGGGATCCCTTTATGTTCCAGATGCTTTTTCAGTGGGAAACTGCAGAAATAGTGGTCCGTCTATTTATATATTGCAAGGTTACAAGTCAACCCTGGAGATTATTCCTTTATCTCAAAAACATATCTTGGTCCATGCCAGGAAAATCACAGAAGCATTACATATTTGGGAAGAACCAGGAGTACCACTAAGAACAGAAACAACTGGAGAATTGTACCTACAACTATGTGGTGGACAATATAGAAGGAGAGGAACCTTAAGAGTTTTTGAGAATACAGAACATAATACAAGTCAAAATGAGTTATATTTTGACTTTATATATTTGGTGTAACCAGATATACTCTAATGATACTGTCTCTATCATTGATGTCTTAGACTCATTATAAGGATAGGATTGTAGATTTCGAGATCTTCTGAAATATGGTTTCAGTACATGGGATGTACTGTGTTACAGAAATAGAAACAGTTACCTATGTCAAAAAAAAAAGTCCAAACCCAAACAGAAGAAGATTGCGGCTTCTGCCCAAGCGAGAATTTAAATTCTCACACAAGTTGGGTGGAAATAGTCAGGTGTAAATGACTATTTTGGTGGTGACCATTTTGGCACTTTTCCATAATTTCTTAGAATAGGAATTTAGATATTATTTTTAGAAGATTTCCTAGTTTTAGGTTTCCTAGTTAGGTTTTATTAATTATTATTTCCATAAAAGTAGGATTTGAATCTCATGCTACTTGGGATAGTATCCCCCTATATATATTAGGGATGAATTTGTTATTTATCATAATTAGTATTAATCGCTAATGTTTGAAATTTGAATGCTAAGATCAATAAGGACTCTTGGCAATTAATTTCAAAATTTGGGGATTTTATTCTCAAATTTCGCCTATCTTCCGAATTATTTTCTTGGTTTTATTTAAGTAACCTGATTCTTATCAGATAACTTGACCCCTTTCTATAGTCTCTCTCAAGGTTTATTGATCAACTATAAATGGACAGTATAACAACGATAACATACCCAGTACTATCCCACAAATGGACAATGAAGACAATATCATGCTAAGATGGATAGTGCAGACCTACTCCAGAGAAATCTAGAAAAGCAAAGGAATGAATTCACCTGATGACTTGCATCAGAACTAAGAAATTCTTTTTTCTATAATAATTGGGGTGTCTAAGCCAACTTGTGCGCACCTCTGCTAATTCCATGATACACTTATCACCTCCCACCCACTACAAGTACCAGGTAACTCTGTTCACCAAGACTAGGAAGATGGAGAAATATCACCTAATTTATTGTCTCTCCTGGGAGGCTGAGACCTCATAGACCATAGTTCTTAACCCATTTCATTGACCACTAGGCCACAACCTTGGATATTCAAAACTAAAGTTCTTACCAATTTTTGTTATTTTTAGCCTAGGACAGAGATAATAAACGGAAATTAAAAAAGAACCCCTTTCCACCTCTGATTTCTTTTCTTCTCCTGCTTTGCCTCATTGATCAAATTCAAAAGTTCTTCTATTACAAAGTTCCAAGTTATGTATGGGGATAAGTCAATTCACATGCTTAAAATTTCATTTGGTAAATATCAGTACAAAAGTTACAATAATTAACGTCACACAAAGGAAAGATAAAGTGTGTGGAGAACTATGACGATATCCAGAGACGGGTCTAAGATTTTTAGTTCATGAGTCCTGCACCACAATGTTTGTAGCTAACTGGGTTCTAGATAGATTATCTACACATATTAAATGAATTTTTATACAAACACAGGTCATGGGGATGTCACTGGTCCAACACTACTGGTTGCACCCGAAACAATAACAGTGGCTCCAGCCCTGATAAATTGATAATACAGAGCAACAATGATATACGAAATGCAGTGAGGTAAAGAGAGCATATTCTGATTGATACATACTTGTATTCCTAGACAGCTCTGATGAAAAGTTGATGGGCAACCATCACAACAGATAAGGTCACCACCATCACCACAAATACCACAAACATCATCTTCACCATCATCACCGTCAATGTCTATATTGTAGAAATTCTGGCGATCAGACTCTTTCTGTTGATTCCATGCGTCAACCAAGCACTCTAGTAAGGAAGCTCCAGACTCTAAAACAATGTTTTGAAATGGTTGATGTCGTTTACTTCCTGCATGGAGCTCAAATCTTGAAACTGGAAGGATTTTACTACAGCAACCACAGTGGACACCATCTTGTGTGATCCAACCTTCTAATTTTACTGTTGTCTTTCTACGGTTCACATATTGAATCTTCTGTCTCAACTTTAATATTCCGGAGTCAATCAACCAGGACAACAAGGTTCTTTTTCCAGTATATGGAACATATCCATCACTATCTGAATATTCCCCCTTGTCAGAATGACGGGCCAGCAATGTACATCGTCCAATTAATTTACTTCTTCTTCCGTGTATTGAATTAGAAGCAACTCCAACAGATGCTTTTCCAGCCATATCCTGCACAAGTCTCCTTACCTTCAATGAGTTATCACTTGAATTATCCCCACTCTCCTGGTCTGATGCATGTAATTTTCCTTGCAGCAACTTATCTGTCTTCATTATATAGTTATTGAACTTATTCTCACGCTGATCACTGCATATGCCCAACACAGACTCATTCACAAAAGTCTGTTTAGGATCTTGTCTCTGGTCATCGTCTTTTCTTTTCTTTTTCATTTCTTTCTCAATTTTTTTCCTTGTTTGCCTGGTAAGTTTATTAATTAAATCATCTGATATTGGAGCAAATGAACAAGAGCTGCCATCAGGTTTGCTTTTACCTGAATCTACCTCAGATCGTTTTTGAAATGCTTCATAGGCCTTAATTATTGACCAATAGGCTGTTCCACTAGGATTAATGTACACTGCATCCAGATATTCTCTGTTCTTTCTTGGTCTATAATCAATGGTCCATCCAGCTTCAATGAGCATTCCTCTTATTCGTTCTCGCAACTTCTGCTTCTCAGTGCTCCCACCTCGATTCACTTTCCCATCTTTTCTTTTAGCAGGGGTAACATCTTCAGACGCCAACGGCCTGCTTTCTTCCTTCAGCACACACATTGCTGAGCTAGCAGGCTGCAAACTAGGAGGTGCCAACTTTAGTGACGTATCAGTCTCATCTTTTTCAGAGGCCACTAAATGGGTGCTTTTACCCGACAAAGGTTTTTGCGGTTTCAGCTCATTTCCCTCTGTTTGAAATAACAAAGGTTGCTTTTCAGGTCGTTTAGGACCCCAGTAAAAGGATGGACGGACTTGAAAATTCCTTTTGACAACATCTGCCGACGAAGAACCTTTTCTACCTTCAATTTCCACAGGATCATATTCCTTGGGCCTGAAGTCGATCTTCTTCTTATTCACCATAACCTTTAATACCCCATTTTTCCCTTGCAATCTGATTGATTCATGAGAGGCTTCTCTTGGCAATGACATGGGCATATGCACTCCATCGTCTAATAAACCACACCTTCTCTTAAATCCACCGCCATCTCCCTTTGACCTACTACCGGAAAAACTACTTGAAATATCCATATATGAAAGCTTCCTCTTCTCAACCATTACACTCGTAGACTCAGTACCAAACTCTCTCGAACCCCCTCTTCTTTCAACCATGTTAAATCTATCATCACCATACACATTCGATTGCATTTTCGTATCACATTCTTCATGCTTGTTGAAATTGGACAAATTCATATTTCTACCAAATTCACCATCTCTAACACCACTTCTTCCATAAAAAACAGAACCATTACTAAAAACTTGACCATTTTTTCGCTGAATTGACTCTGATATCTCCTCACTCGACTCATACTCATTCATTACCAACTTAGGCCTGTTCTTCACCTTCTGTGAAGCCCCTGAAGAACTGATCCCTCCTATGCCCAACCTATCATCTTTCCTTTTAATAATTAAACAGCCAGATGAGCTTTTTTTCTTCAATACACCACCCCCTGATCTCACACTATCCTCCATTTTCTTATGTTAATACAAAATGCAATCTCAAAATCTCACGCAAAGTAACATTAAAAAATTACCAAATTTTTTTTGAAACTCCAAATTCTACCTTCAGTTATTCAACATTTAACAGATCTGAAAAATTAAACAACAAAAATCCCAACTTTAGATACAAAACATCAGAAAATTTCCGGTTCGGTGATAAAATTCAGAAGTGAGTGAAAAATCGATGATCATTACCTGGCCGGAAAGCTTAGAGATTAGCCAATTTCACCGGAAAGCGATGCTAATGGCCGGAAAATTTGGTTTGTTTAATCGGTGAAGTTGTATATATGAACAGACACCTGCTGTATTTTCAGACTTCAGTACAGAACAAAAACTACAAGGACAAGGTAAAAAGAATAGAAAAACAAACCTTATTGCAAATTTTTAGTATTTAATGATCCAATTACACCTAAATTGTATTTACAATTGTGACTTGTCACTTCTTCTTTTGTTTCAGGCCCCGTGTTCGATATCTGTTTTGGCCCAACTAATTTTAGTTTACGCAAAAAAGTTTTAAGCTTTGTGCCAAAATGATTCTTGATAAGTAACTTTTTCTTTTGTTTTTCACCCTAGTGTTCGATATCTGTTTTGGCCCAACTAGTTTCAGTTCGTTCAGAAAAATTTTCAAGTAATCTGTCAAAAATGACTCTCGAGAAGTAAATTTTTCTTTTGTTTTCCACTTAGGTGTTCGGTATCTTTTTTGGCCCAACTAGTTTCAGTTTGTGCTAAAAGCTTTGTAAGCTTCTTGACAAAAACGACTCTCGAGATATAAATTTTTCTTTTGTTTCTCACTTTGTTGTTCGTACCTGTTTCGACTCAACTAGTTTCAGTTCGCGCGAAAATAATTTTCAAGCTATCTGCCTAAAAAGACTCTTGAGAAGTAACTTTTTCTTTTGTTTCCCACTCAGGTGTTCGGTATATGTTTTTGTCCAACAAGTTTCAGTTAGCGCTAAAAACTTTCCAAGCTTCCTGTAAAAAAAGACTCTCGAGAAGCAACTTTTTCTTTTGTTTTCCATTTTGGTGTTCGGTATCTGTTTTGGCCCAACTAGTTTCAATTTACGATAAAACTTCTGGCCAAAAACGACTCTCGAGAAGTAACTTTTTTCTTTTTTCCCGCCCAAAAACTATCATAACTCTTGTCAGTTACGATCTATAAATTGATTATGATAAATGAAACTGAAATTTCATATCTTACTCTATTTCTCCTTGTTTTTATAAATTAAAAATGATTCAATTGAATTTTCTTCGATCATTTAAGATTGAGTTGCGAAAATTTATGTGAAATTTCACCTACGTAATGTTGTAAGTTTTTATTAAGATGTATGTCTAAGATGAATTTATATTATATATGACGATGGTATAAAAAATGATTATATTGATATTGTATTTTTAATTGTTTTAAAAATATTTCTATTTTATTTTTTAGACTAGTAAATTCCAAACTATAAAATACATGGTCAAAATTTAGGTTTTGATCCCTAATAGCAATTTCAAAAATCTGATCTTACTTGTTATTATAGACTCGCTTACTAAAGATGAATAATAGAGACTGATATCAAAATAAGAGCTAAAGAGTTATTTACAAGTTTGATTAAATATTTGATTGTAAATTACAATATCACTTAATATGCAACAAAATTAAATGCAAATATTCTAGAATTTAGAAAACATAAATATTTTCTATGACATATTGCTTAATGATAATACACATGTACCCTCTTTATGCATATTCTTCCTTTGGTATTTGAAGTAAGAAGTACCAATGCTTGAGGTATTTGAAACAAACAATCTTAAAGCTATGGCCAGCAAATATCTTTAAGCATAATCCATGTCCAAATGGATCATGTGGATAGTGGCATTGTTTTATAATCTGGCCTCTTTTATCATTTAAAAAAAATGGTAGTCTTTCTTTCAAAGACGAGTCTTGAAGCAACGATAAAGTTGTTGCCTATTGATGATTGTGTCATGATACGCCATGAGATGAATGTGGGATGCTTCGTGTATTGAGATGGAGCTTTTTATTTGTACATATTTTTATTTGATTCCATCAAGACTGACACATTAATTTCTATATCTAAAATTGATCTAACTTTAAATTTCTAGTTTTACCTTCAATGATATGATGTTATAGTAACACTAGTATCATGACATATTTAAAAACAGTCAAACGAGTTCATATAAAACGAAACAAAAAATTCAATTAAAAAATGTTTTCACAAGGCAAGTAGCTCTTAATTTAGCAATTTATGGTACTTCAGAAAAGTAGAAAGCATGTTCTCTTTATGTGAGCAAAAAATGAGAACTTGTACCAAGTTATTAAAGAACAAGCCAAAGAATTCTTAGCTTTCAATGCAAGAAACATCAAGAAGCATTGCTCCATTACTGTATTGAATGAGTTTGGTTGCTTTTTATCTTCTTGATTATTTGTACTGAATACACCAAGTGTATGCTAAATGAAGCTATCATGATTGTGCAATATTTTATAGCCATTAGAACATACAAAGAAAAAGAAGAATATTCCAAACCATATACTGCCCTGGTCCCATTGTATGTGCCTCGGTTTTATTTTTAGTCTGTTAAAAAAAGAATGTCAATCTTCAGATATATAGAAGTAATATAACATTAAACTTCTTGTTCTACCTTAATAATATGATTTTATTATAGCTGTATAAATGTCTATGGCATGTTTTTTATCACGAGTTTTAAACGTCTTTCTTTCTTAAACTCTACTTCCAGTCAAATAATGTAACATAAAATGAAACAAAGTTGGGATCAAAATAACGGGATTTCGACAAGAAGCTAACAGAACAAACCTTTAATGATGATAAAAACAACAAAGAAAAAAAATTACTTAAGACTCTACGATATGAGTTTGATCAATCGATCTATATTTAATAGTAATATATATAAACAAAAACTTTTAAAGCTTCAATATTTAAACGATTATATTGTGGATGTTATTGTGGGAAGGATAGATGTGCGATTTATAAAAGTCCAAAACTTTTCCTCTAAGAAAGTAATAATCCAATATTGTGGTAACACACTAATATATATGTGCAAACAGTTTGTGAGTGTCAAAGCACAATTTGTATATGAAGTTCTCTATGGAGTTCATAAAAGTATTGGCTCTTCCAATTGTTGTTATTGTCTTCTTGTTCTGTTTTACTAGAAGCCAATGCCACCATCCTTTAGACCCTCTTAGCCCTTCTGAGATCAACAAAATTAGAGTAATTATTCAAAAGTCTCATTTTAGTTCCCTCTCCAATTTAACATTTCACTTTGTTGATCTTGAAGAGCCCAAAAAAGAGGATGTCCTTCATTGGATGTCCTTGCATAAGCATAAACATAAACATGTTGTTTCTCCTTATCGACGAGCCAGGGTAGTGGTTCGTGCAAATAGTGAGACTTATGAAGTAGTGGTGGACTTGTCCACTCGCGCTATCATATCAGAGAATGTGTATACTGGCCACGGTTACCCTCCAATTACTCTCGATGACATTATACAATCCAGTAGGCTGACATTGAGGAATCATCAATTGCAAGATTCAATTTTGAGAAGGGGTTTGAATATATCAGAAGTCAGTTGCATACCACAACCAGCTGGATGGTTCGGGGAGCTAAAGACACGAAGAGTTCTTAACGTTCCATGTTTTTATCGAAGAGGGACAACTAATTTTTGGGCAAGGCCAATTGAGGGGATCACTACACTAGTAGATGTTGAATCCATGAAGATAATCAAATATATAGATAGATTCAGAGTCCCCTTGCCTAAAGCTGAGAGTGCTATTTTCGAGTCATCGAGCCAGGGATCAGTCACTTGCAATGACTCTGACACCAGCAGGATCATCATCAAAGGCAATGAAGTTAAATGGGCTAATTGGGATTTTCATGTTGGATTCAACACGAGGGCAGGAACGATCGTGTCTACAGCTTCTATATTTGATACTACAATAAAGAAATATCGACGTGTGCTCTATAGAGGACATGTATCAGAGACATTTGTGCCTTACATGGATCCTACATTCGAATGGTACTACAGAACTTTCATGGATATTGGTGAATTTGGTTTTGGAAGGTCCGCTAGTAGTCTTGTCCCGTTGCTAGATTGTCCGAGCAATGCAGTGTATATGGTTGGATATATGGCTGATTCAGAAGGAGGGGTAGTGCAAGTACCAAACGCGATATGCATATTTGAAAGATATGTTGGTGATGCTGCTTGGAGGCATACAGAAAATGGAGTACCAGGAAATACAGTAAGCCTCAAATCAAACATTTTGCATATATACTAACTATCGTGATCGTCTAGTGACATAAATAATTTGTTTTTTGCAGAAATCTAAGGGACAGCAAGAAGTTAATTTGGTTGTTAGGATGGTAGCAACAGTGGGAAATTATGATTACACACTTGATTGGGAGTTCAAACAAAGTGGAGCTATCAAAGTTGGAGTAAGAAAATAAAGATGTTATGCTTGTTAAGTATAAATTCTTTCGCAATCTTTATTTGTTGAATTGTCTATGCAGGTAAGTTTAACTGGAGTTATGGAGACAAAGGCTGTGAAATATACGAACGATAATCAAATAACAGAGGATGCTTATGGTACCCTTGTGGCAGAAAACACAATTGCAGTGAACCATGATCATTTCCTTACTTACTACCTTGATGTTGATGTTGATGGTACTGATAATTCATTTATAAAATCCAAATTGATAACTACGACTGTGAAGGAGCGAAAGGTTTCACCTAGGAAGAGTTATTGGAAAGTTGTTAAGGAAACGATGAAAGCAGAAAGCGAGGCTAAGACAAACTTAGGACAAGAACCAGTTGAATTGTTGATTGTAAATTCAAATAAGAAGACAAAAGTTGGAAATGATGTTTCTTATCGATTAATACCAAGTCGACCAGCCATGTCCTTGCTATCAGATGATGACTACCCTCAACGTCGAGCAGCTTATATGAAGTATCAGTTATGGGTGACACCATACAATAAATCAGAAAGATGGGCTGGAGGATTCTACACTGATAGGAGTCACGGAGATGATGGCCTAGCAATATGGAGCCTCAGGTAAATTTAGTATGTAAAAACACATCAAACTAGTGATATTGTTTGTTTTGGACCTAGGTACGCCTGTATAGCTTAATATGCTTCACTACCGGTCTAATTCTTACGTACTTCTTTAAATATCCAACATTTCTCCTGTGTTTTGTCACGTGGGGTCGGCCTAGGGTGTTACATAGGTCTCAAGAAGTGTATTTCTTGAACTTATGAATATCGATTAGTACATAGTCGATGTTTAATTTTCCCAATCTTGTTTTTTTTACTTGATTCTTGTGTTGTATGCAGGAATAGGACTATCAAAAACAAGGATATTGTGTTTTGGTATACTGTTGGGTTGCATCATGTACCATGCCAAGAAGATTTTCCTGTGATGCCTTCTATTTATGAGGGTTTCGAGCTCCGGCCAACAAACTTTTTTCAAAGAAATCCATTGCTGAAACAATGATATGTGAAATTCAAGTTTGTTTGTTAAACAAGGAACATAAAGTTATATATATATGCAGAACAAAAGTTTAGATTTTCCTTTGGCCTATTTATTTTCCTCAAGTCATTTGCTATTCAAAAGTAAAGTAGGTGAGAAATCACCGCCATCCTTGTTCATTTTGAACGTGGAACAAGAACAACATGGAGAAATCCTTACACAACTGATACGAGAATTGCCAATGTTTGACATGTTGAATGTGTGTGATACGAATTCAACTTGCAATTGCCAAACATAGACAACACTTGCATAAAATAAAGTTTCGAGAATAATGTATGTTTGTGTGTATGTAATGTAGGTAAACACACAATCAATCTATACAAAGCAAAGCAAGATGACACTAACTTTTTTGGACTTTTGATATATTATTGTTTCACGAACAAAATTTGATAAAAGGATGGGAAGATAAGGGAGGATGGAGAAAATAACAATTTTTGTTAACAAAAACTGATATCCTAATCCATTTTATAACAACGATGCAATTTTGTTCACAAAAACTGATATCCTAATGCATGTTATAAAAACGATGCATTCTAGAAGAGTTTCTTCCAAACAGGGTGCTTCTTCCAGGCTCTTTCAACCATGGCATCAATGGGAATTCCCTTAGTTTCAGGCAAGAAGAAGATGGCGAAAAGTCCCATGACAAAGATCCAGGCAGAGAAAAAGAAGAAAGTATAGGCTCGCAGTAAGCAAAGCGTTGTCAAGAAAGCTTGTGCAATGATAGCAGTGAAAAGCATGTTTGTGCTGACCGCGAATGCAAAACCAGCTGTCCTTGTTTCCATTGGGAATGTCTCACTTGGAATTAACCAACCAAGTGGTCCCCATGACCATGCAAACGCCATTACATACGCACACACGAGAAACACCACTATCATTGCCATTGTCTTGTTCAACCCTCCTGTATCCGACAAATTTTTTAGCAAAATGAATCCAATCGCTACCTGCAACATCAAAAAGAAAAGAAAAGAAAGTGCAGTCAGTAGAGATGAAATTAACCAAGAAGAGAAGAGTGTTGAAGATTGAATATGCATACTTTGGTACCTGACAGATTAACATTTGACAACAAGATTGGATGAGCAATTTTTTCCTTCCAACCTTGTCAACGGCATAGATTGCAACACATGTACTGAGAACATTAACAGATCCAGTCACGACAGCGGAAATAAGGGGGCCACTGCCCTTGAAGCCCATAGTCTGAAACAGGACAGGCGCATAAAACATAATGGCGTTGATTCCGGTAAATTGCTGAAAGATCTGCAACATGATGGCAATCACAAGTGGTGGAATGCTAGGAGGCTTTGTTAAGTTACGGAACGCATGCTTAACTTGTTTGGCTTGTTCACACGATGCCACAATTTCCTCATACTCAACATCAACATTACTGACACCCCTAACCTTCTTGAGGGCAACCTTTGCCTTCTCCGGCTTGCCACGTGCAACCAAACTCATGGGAGTGTCATTGATGACAAAGGTACCAAGGAAAAGAACCGTGGCAGGTATAACTGCAGAGCCAAGTGAGATCCTCCAACCATTTGGATGAATATTTACAGTTACAAAATTGACAAGATTTGCTATCAATATTCCTATTGTTATAAAGAGTTGGAAGAGAATATTCACAGCTCCTCTGTGTTGGATTGGTGCTACTTCAGTTAAAAACAGTGGAACAGTCTGCAACAATGCCAAGTGTTAGATAAACAAAAAGTCGATATTCTAAAGTTTCATGCATTTATTTATTACCTCATTTCCGAATCCAATACCAACGCCAAACAAAATTCTACCAAGAATGAGTATCTTTTTGTTATGTGCCATGGCACTCGAGACAGCACCAGCTATGAAAATAAGTGAAGCCATCATCATAGTAATCTTTCTCCCTAATTTAGTGGCTGCCTTTGAAGCAAAAAAACTCGCAACAAGAGCAGATAAATACAAGGATGAAGTGAAGAGTTGGAGAAGTTGATCATCATACTTGCAGTAGTTATTCTCTTTCGCTCTTTTCTTTCTTTCATACACATTTCGAAAAAACAATTTCAGGAAATCATCCATAGCAGAAACTCCTCCTAATTAAAACAAAAACCAAAAAAATTGCCACAAGTTTATGTCAAAAATTTCAATATCATGACTAAGTCTTAATAACAGTATTCAAGGTTTATCACAGGTATTTAAAGTAATTTTTAACCTGTTTACCCACTAATTTCTTTTTACCGTTCATCTAATTGCCTGACTTATTGAAGAATATCAACAATCAATTGTTGATAAACTGACATATCTATCGAATTCGTACCTGAAATACCAATATCATAGCCAAACATTAAGCCACCAAACGCAGCAAGAATCCAACATGAGAGGACATAAGCTGTGATTTTAGAATTATGGCCATCAATAACAGTCATTTTCGCTTTATACTCTAATATCTCAAAGATACTTCTCTGTAAAATACTTTGTTCTTTTTTACTCTCTGTAAAATACTTTGTTCTTCTTTTTCTCTCCTTCTGTTCAGTATATATAATGTTTAAAAAAATCTATCACTCACTAATATTTTTTTCTAAAATATCATCCTAGAATTAAGTTAGTTTGATAAAGTCAAATCACTTTTATAAATGAGATTTGGTCTTCCATGAATTTTGGAGATTCATCATCTAATGTTACTCATTTTATCCTCCAACTTATCAGTTAACATTATTCATTTATTTTTTTACTACTGTAAAAATAGTAAATTGCATTGGTATAAAAATATTTTAGTAAGACCCAATTTTTTTTCTTTATTCTTTTTCATATTTTTTTTATCGAAAAACATATATTCTTTAACTTTATATAATATTATTATTATTAATAATAATATTTATAGTAGTTATAATTAATTTAACTTAATAAAATATCATTTATTTATTTGCAATACAATTTGTCACATAATATTATACAAAAAATTTAGTTAGTAATATAAAAAAGTGAAAACTATTTTTTTGCGGTGTTGATATCACCAAAAATTATTATACTTCCACAAAATTAAATCTAAAGAACCATTTTATCTAAAGCAAATCAATAATATACTAACTTTTCAAGATTTAGATATATCATTCTATTAGGAACAACAATAGGAGCCAAAATCTCAAGATAGCAAATAAGTTGGGTTGAGCCAAATTCTTTTTTGGAAGAGTCTTATATTTATTCAAACATTTTTTTTTCACTATCTTTGAAAAAACGTAAGTTCTTTTAACTCTATAAAGTAATATTATTGTTAATATTTATATTAGCTAAAATTAATTTTAAGTTAATAAAATGTCATTCATTTGTTTGCGGTACAATCTATTAGATGATATTATATAAAATTTTAGTTACTAACACTAGAAAATCAAGAAAAATTTTAATCTAATTTTAAAAGGTTTAGAAACTTCTACCAATTTTATGAGGTGGGTTTGGATTAACCAAAAATGTTCTATTAACTAATGAGGTGGGTTTGCATTTACCTTATTAACTAATTTAGTGAGATAACAATTTCAATTTAAAACCATTTAAACTGACAACTATATATATTGTGTTATGGAGGACTCTCGTATATTGTGTCAAACACAAAATAAAGTTCAAGACTTTAATTAGAAATTTTAATTAAATAATTAAACACAATAAAATTTATCCGAACGTGAATCGATATAATTAAACAATCAACATATGCAAGGCTAAGAAGAAATCAAATGCTTTTCATATCATTGTTTTAGGAATAAAATAAGGAGTCAAAATCTGATAAAAAGAAAATTAAATAATCAAACACAAAATAATTAAACAATCAAACATATGCAAGGCAATTAGAAATCAAATGAACTTTCCAAGATATATCATTGTATTAGGTATAAAATAAGGATTCAAAATCTGATAATAGGATATCCAAATAAGTAGGAGGGTATAAATAAGAAGCCAACAAACTTGAATGGATTTTAGAAGAGTTTCTTCCAAACAGGGTGCTGCATCCAGACTCTTTCCACCATAGAATCAATGGGGACACCCTTTGTTTCGGGCAAGAAGAAGATGACGAAAAGTCCCATGACAACGATCCAAGCGGAGAAGAAGAAGAATATGTAGGCTTGCATAGTGCAGAGCATAGTCAAGAAAGCTTGTGCAATGAGAGAAGTGAAGAGCATGTTTGTGCTGACAGCAAATGCGAAACCAGCTGTCCTTGTTTCCAATGGGAATGTCTCACTTGGAATTAACCAACCAAGAGGCCCCCATGACCACGCGAACGACATCACATAAGTACACACCAGAAGCACAACTATTGCTGCTAATTTCTTGTTTAATGTTCCTGTCTCCTCCAAATTTGTTACCAAAATAGCTCCAATTGCCAACTGCACCATTCAAACCAAATATAAATTCTCAGTTTTGATGAATAATCATGTAGACAGGAAATAGTATATGATATCATACCTGAGAAATTAACATTTGACAACAAGCTTGGAGAAGCAATTTTCTCCTTCCAACCTTGTCAACAAGGTAGATGGAAACAAAAGTGCTTCCAACATTAACAAGTCCAGTAATGACAGAGGACAATAGTGAGCCTTCAGACTTGAAACCCATAGTTTGGAACAGGACAGGCGCGTAAAACATAATGGCATTGATTCCAGTGAATTGCTGGAATATTTGCAACAAGATAGCAATCACAAGTGGTGGAATACTAGCAGCCTTTGCTAAGCTCCTGAACGGATACTTAACTAGCTTGGCTTGTTCACAAGCTGCCACGATTTCTTGGTACTCAACCTCAACATCATTGACACCCCTAATCTTCTTAAGCACGGTCTTGCCCTGTTCATCCTTGCCACGCTCAATCAGACTCGAGGGGGTATCAGTGATCACAAAACTACCGACAAACAAAACTATTGCGGGCACAGCTGCAAGGCCAAGTGATAATCTCCAACCATGTGGATGTATCATTGAGGTTCCATAGTTAACAAGATTCGCAATGAAAATTCCTATTGTCACAAAGAGTTGGAAAAGTATATTCACAGCTCCTCTGTGTTGGATTGGTGCAACTTCAGTCAAAAACAGTGGAACCGTCTGTAAACAATGTAAAAGTTACAACCAGCTCTTTGAGTATAAGTTGTATGTACTGACAATACATCAAAACATGAACTAATAACCTTTATAATCTAAGGTTGACTATATATACCTCATTTCCGAAGCCAACACCAACACCAAACAAAATTCTACCAAAAATGAGCATCAACTTGTTTTTCGCGGCAGCACTCAGAACAGCTCCAGCAAGGAAAAAGATTGAAGCCATGCAAATGGTAAGCCTTCTCCCAAATTTAGTGGCGGACTTTGAAGCAAAAAAGCTCGCGACAAGAGCCGATAAGTATAAGGATGAAGTGAAGAGTTGGAGAAGTTGATCATCATACTTGCAGTAGTTATTCTCTTTGGCATGTGACTTTCTTTCATACACTTTTGGAAAGAATTTCTTCAAGAAATCATCCATACCAGAAACTCCTCCTAATTACATCAAAAAAAAATTTAATCTTTTTTTCATTTTGAATTCCTAGAGTGAATTCAGCAAACAGTGGCAGAACCAAAAGGAATTAAACAATGGACAAAGTTCGTCCCAATAGATTTGTGGATCTATCTATCCCTATGGTATAAACATACAACTTCATTTTTGATTCCATGAGAATTTTATGAAAAAAATCATTGTTAATCCTACTTAACCATGGATTTGTAACGGATAACAACAACATACACTTAACCCTACCTACTACCTAACCCTACCTACTACCCAGTAAAAGTAGAAAGATTGTTTCCGATACAGAAAAAAAAAAAAAACATACCTGAAATACCAATATCATAACCAAACATGAGGCCACCAAAAGCAGCAAAAATCCAACAAGAAAGCACATAAATTGTGATTTTAGAATTATTTCTTTCAGCTGTTGACATTTTTGTTTTCTTGTTGAAATCCCTCAAAGTGCAAAAAAAAAATAATTCAAAAGATAAACTTTTGTTTTTTCTTTTTGCACTTCTCTATATATATTATTTTTCACACACAAAACCAGCCAAAAATTAACACTGAAAGAAAACTGACAAACAAATCTAGAGCAAATTAATACTCTATATATTATTTATCTCTTTCTTTCTACTATTTTTTTTTTGCTGGAATTATGCTATGTATTAAAGTTAACACCTTTTATATAGTGTGAAATCACAGTTTATTTCTTGCTTAATTTTGGTATTAACTCAGGATTACATTTGACTTGACTTAATCAGTAGGAAAATATTTCAAATGGGATTAATTTGGAAAATATTAAAAGATAGTGAGTAAATCAGTGTAACTGATTAGAAACTTAAAATCGTTTCCATAATTGAAAGATGTTACCATCCTAAAAAATTGAAAAGAAATATCTTCTTACCATGCTTGTTGATTTTCACCTGTTGACCAATTCATTAATGACTTTATAATTAAGTCTACTAACCATGTGTAAAATCCACCTAGATATATATTACATCACTCAATTCATTGAAAAAATGTGTCCATTTTAATTATTCGGATCATGTATGATTTCGCCGCGTATATTTGTGTTAATAAATTCATTAAATATGTATAAATATTAAAATTAAAATTCATTGATTATTCCTTAAAATTATCATTATAAAGTCAATCCTATGCATTCCCCTTTCAAGTCTCCGTTTAAAATTTTGTATATCAATGATTGATAAAAATAAGTGCAAACGATAAAAATTACATATTTTTAAGGTGAAATTATCATTTGTTCCTTACAAGTTTATAATTACAGAAATCTCTCAAACTGATACAATAACATAAGCGCTGATACATTAATCTGATACACGAGATATATTAATCGTTAAGTAAGATACATTACATTTTATACACAATACACTAATCTGATATACATTATATGCATGATACACTAATCTGATGCGCGAGATAGATTAATTTGATGCGTTGATACATTAATCTGGAGTTAATACCTCAGATGGTCACTCAACTTTGCACTATTCTCTCAGAAAGTCACTCAACTTTCAATTTTCCCTCAAAAGTCACTCAACTATGCACTCTTCTCTCAGAAAGTCACTCAACTTTCAATTTTCCCTCAAAAGTCACTCAACTATCCACTCTTTCCTCAGAAAGTCACTCAACTATCCACTCTTTCCTCAGAAAGTCACTCAATCTATTAAATTATTTTTAATTAAAATTTTTTGATATTAATTATTTATATAACAAACCAAAAATTTTAAAAAATAAATTAAATCATTTAGTGATCCACCCACCTAGCCCGACCCATTAAAAAATATGATATGACCCTTTTTATTTTATCTTTAATCCTAAATTAATCCCTCTCTTTAACCTTGAATTAGGATTAGATTAATTTAGGATTAAAGATAAAATAAAATGGGTCATATCATATTTTTTAATGGGTCGGGTTAGGTGGATGGATCACTAAATGATTTAATTTATTTTTAAAAATTTTTGGTTTGTTATATAAATAATTAATATCAATAAGTTTTAATTAAAAATAATTTAATAGATTGAGTGACTTTCTGAGGAAAGAGTGAATAGTTGAGTGACTTTCTGAGGAAAGAGTGGATAGTTGAGTGACTTTTAAGGGAAAATTGAAAGTTGAGTGACTTTCTGAGAGAAGAGTGCATAGTTGAGTGACTTTTGAGGGAAAATTAAAAGTTGAGTGACTTTCTGAGAGAATAGTGCAAAGTTGAGTGAACATCTGAGATATTAACTCCATTAATCTGATGTGTGAAAATGAAGGATTTTAGGAATTTATAAAAATACTTAAAAGGTGAAATTTCTATCATTTTTCCTATAAATAAATGTACATATGGATATTAGAAGGAAGAACAAACTTGTAAATTTTGGAAATAGTGAGAAGATAGGGCTCTTAGGCCTAATCTAACCCGAAAGTACAAGTTCATATAAAGAGACCATTACCATAGATTTCTGATAGGAAAGAAAAAGCCCAATTACAAAAAAAATTTTCATATACACGAGCGTCCTCCTACATTGTCCCCTAGTACAGCATACTTATCGCTTGGACGACATAACATAGGAGGCACAAACAACAATGGACCTACTTTGATACATGTGCAAATAATCACCTCAATTAAGTTATTTGTTATGTGCTTCTTCATTGATCAAAATATACTTTACAAATTACAACTACAACTCAAGCAAGATTACAAAACTGGAAGAAAAGAAAAACAGACAAAGTACAACATGATCCAGATTCCTATCTACTTTCTTTTATTATTACAAAAATACAAAAAACAACAACATGGAATACATGCTTACTGCAACTTGTTGAGACAGCATATTGAGGAAATTATGAAGAGGATTGAGTGAGAGCCATATATTATTCCTCTGATAAGAAGAAAATGGTAGGCTTCTTTGGCTCGATGATCTCCACCGTCCCTTCCAACATCTTAGCCACTTTCCCCATTGATGGTCGTGCATCTGGGCGATCTTGGATGCACCACATTGCTGTCTTCACCATCCTGTTCACCAAGTCAAAGTGTGCCCTTGAATCATATGATTGTTTGATTCGAGGGTCCAAAATATCGTCAACATTCATATCCTTAAACACCTTATCAAATGCCCAAGCAGGGAAAAACCATTGATCACTTTCCACCTTTGAGTTATGATGCTCAAAGTTCCTTGAACCTGAAACTATCTCCAAAAGCACTAATCCGAAGCTGTACACATCGGCTTTAGGAGTGATTGGATCAGCCTTGGTCCATTCTGGTGCTACATATCCTGGTGTGCCACGAAATCTTGACATGGTCATCATCTCCTCTTTCTTCTTTAGCTTAGCTAGCCCAAAATCAGACACCTTTGGGCAGAAATCGTCGCCTAGGAGAATATTTTCAGGCTTAATATCACAATGTAATACCCATTCCAGACACTCTTCGTGTAGATAGGCAATTGCTCGTGCCACACCAAGCGCAATCCTGTACCTGATATTCCAATCGAGTATAGGTTTCTGTTCATCTGGTGACTGGATCGGAGCCTTTTGGAAGAGGAATTCACCCAATGAACCATTAGGTACATACTCATACACAAGTATCCTTCTACCCTTCTCAGCACAAAACCCCCACAACCTCACCAAATTCAAATGGTGCATCCGTGCTATGATCGTGACCTCGGCCCAGAACTCAGCATCACCGCCTTTGACATTCTTCAAGCACTTCACGGCAACAACACGTCCATCACTTAACTTCCCTTTGTAAACATCTCCAAATCCACCCTTCCCAATTTTATCAGTGAAATCATTAGTTGCATGCTTGATCTCAGAAAAGCTAAACCTTTTCGGTCCAATCGCAGGCATGACTTCAAGACCAAAAGTCCTAGCCATATCCCTATACTTAATATACTTCTTGAGAAATGCCCAAAAGAAGAACACTCCACTAATCAACTCAGCTGCAAAAATCGTCGAAATGATCACAATATTTCTAGTGGTTGTCTTAGACTCTTCTGGTGGAAATGGAAGGCTAATTCTCACTGGACATGAAGTCTCCATCAAACTAGTCATGCCTCTGAAATTCGATATATCGTTCTCTCTACTATCAACTCTCAAATACATAACAAACTCGGTACCTGGTGACCAATATCCATACAACAATTTCTCCAAAACAAGCACACAATATCCAGTCCCATCATACTTAAACAAAAAACCTAAACAATCATTCTTATCTGAACAATTCTTTTCACAACTCGAAAAGCTCAAAGCTTTAAGGTCTGTTTGATTACCCACACCAGTAAAACTAACAAAATCAAGAGGTAAATACTTACTAGATTTCGATTCTTTCGTCATCAATGGTATTTTCCTCACACAAGATTTACTAGTGTCTTTCCTAAAACCAGGTGGACAAACACAAGAAGTTTGAGTTGTAGAAGCATCATACATGCATATAGAGTTTGTACCACAAGTACCATGTATTGTACATAATTGATTAACAGCTTGCCAAACAATTGTCCAATTTTTAGCACTAATATCAAAACTATAGATTCTCATATTCCCATCTTCATCCAATTTCATCCTTCTCAGTTTCCCTTTCTCCCCGAAATCCGACGACAAAAATCTTCCATTAACTTGAGTAACTTCCCCTGTTTCCTCCAACCTCTGAAGGGCATTTTGGGAAAAAGTGAAATAACTATCGTTTCCATTGAAGTAAAGGGTATTCGAATCAAAATGGAATTTTCCATTACCGGAAGTTAAATTTGTTCCGGTGATGTTCTGGGTCGGAAGATAAGTATCAGTTGGGTTCAAAAAACTGTTCCAGTTTCCATAAACCAAGTTTCCATCTTCTTGTAGGAAAAGAACAGAGGAGGTGTTTCGAATACTTGAAGGCCATAAATTTGGAGCTGAAGAAGATGAAGATGGGGTTAATTTGAGTTCACCGGAGGAAGAAATGAAAAGGGTAGCTGAGGAATTAAGTGGGAAATTTGGGTTAGCTGACCAAACAACGGTTCTGATTGGGATTTTGTAATACCAAATGGAGAAATTGAAGGAATTTCGGGAAGATTGAAGAAACCCAGCAGCGAAAGTGGAGTTGGGTGAAAGTAGGATTTGGTTTTGGGTTGGATTCCAAGGAGGGGATTTGGAATTGAATGATGAGAGGATTTTCTGGGAAGAAGAGAAAAAGGGGTTCGAGAAGAAGAAGAGAAGGAAGAAGAGAAGTGAAGATGAAGATGAAGAAGAAGGACGAAACGACATCGTTTGCAAGCTTTACAGCTATGGAGTCTATTGTATTAATGGCGGCTTTTTGTAGGATTTGTGGAATTGCGTCAACGCCATGAACGTTGACTTTGCTGTCATTTTCAGAACCTTCCAATACGCAAATACAAAATGTGTCATACGCTTAATATAACTAAATGAGTAATTTTAAAAGGGGTTTATCGAAATAATTATTTCTATAAATCTCATATATTAAAAATAGTTTGCTTCTATTGTATATTTAACAAAAAAATTAACACTTATATTATAATGAAAATAAAAAAAATGATAGTTTAAACAAGTATATTAGGGAAGTTTCATAAAATTATAAAAAAATTTAGGTATATGTAACATTATCTAGAACAACTGGAAAATATGAATATGATCCAAGGGATAAATTTATTTTTACTAAGAAGATGGCATATTACGAATTAAAAAAAATATAGATATGATCGAATGGTGAAGTTATGCTATGAAAAGAAGTAGGTTCAAATTTGATATACGGAGCTTATACATTCAAATTTGAACTTTATGTGATTCTAAGTTGATAATGTGTACTTATTAAATGATTTAATAGTACAAATACATTTGAATCAAGATTTAAAACCTGATTTAATATATTTTTACATAAAAAATTTATAGTTAAAGAGAACATTTTCTATTGCCTCATAGGAGAAATAAAAAAAAATATGAAAAATTACATTTCTAATGGGAAATTATAAGAAAAAAGTGCAAATATAATTGTTTTTTTTCTCATATGATTAGAAATACAAAAAGATGGAGTGTATAACTTGCATAAATAAATTTAGTAATATGTGGTATACTATTAACATGAGACCATTTCAAACAAGAGATTAAAAGTAGATTGGAAATGATTTCTTATTTAGTAATCTCAAATATACTGAAATTAAGTCTTCTAGATAAGTTGCTTTTAAAACATTATTAATCAATTTATTATTACTATTAGTATTAGTATTTTTTTAATTGGTCTTATATGAAATTTTGAATGTTCAATGATATATTCACTTTAGTATATTTTTAACAATGGAAACATGAGGCTTGTGGACTCCCTTTTTCAATGTTCAAAGTCATTATACATTCAACATAAGCATAGTCAAAGTTGCCCTGAAATTAGTCCTTTATTAAAACTATTCAAATGAACTCTCCTTTCTAATTGAATCTTGTAGAGTACGAGTTCATATTTCATTGAAGATTTTAGAATTTTTATTCTATGAGTTTGAAAAGAAAATATAGTGCATGAAATTTTAATTTGAAAAAAGTATTCAAAGTGTATTTTTGAACCTCCTTTATTATTGAGCCTTCTCTTATATTTAAGGAATTCAAAATCTCTCTCTCTATATATATAAATGATATTTTTTTATAGAGAGAATTTCGATAAACACGAACCCTAAATATACCCCAACTCCAATATTATGAATATAATTGCGACCCGCATTTACCAACAATTGGTCTGGTCCATGATAAATGACATGTTGGGCCTTGTCATTCAAGCATCCCTAGGAATTGCTTTATCAAGGCTTTTAAGTAATGCTTGAATTTGGAATTTTATCATATAATAATGTTTGGAAGAAACTACATCATTAGATATATTATAATATCATATATATCTATATTATTTATATTTTAAAGATATTACGGATTTTATTATTAATTAAGAGTTTTGTATCATATATTAAAAAAATACTTAGATACATGTATTTTGTTATTAGATATACTAAAGTACGAATAGAGTTGAGCGAAATGGGGAGGGAGGCGAGCGAGATTTGTTATGTGCCACAGATACATGCAAATCACAATATATCTATTGTGGTTTCCATGTACCTGATATACTGAATATATAGAAGAGTGGTGAACGAGATGGGAGGAAGACGAGTGAGATTGTTATGTATCCCATCACTTAGATACAGTGTGTCTAGAAGAAATTACACATAATTTTGATTCGTGTATCTCAAAATACACATATCTCAACGTATTTAAATGTATCTGGATGAATCAAAATTTAATAAGATACATAATATTGTAAACTAGATTATATGTATACAATTTACTCCTAGATTAGTAAAATTTATGTAAGTTTCTCTATATTTTTTAAGTTTATTATATTCAAAATTTATCAATTATATTTATTTATTAAATGGAGTTTTATAATATAGAAAATATTCTAAGATAAAATTATTTAGTTTGAATAAACAAGGTATACTTTACATTTGCTTTGAGGATGATGGACCACCACCTTTAGGTTGTCTAGCAGTGGCCAAGGCACTAAATTACGACTAGTGGAAATGACTTTAGTGAAAATGATTGAGTAAGTCTCTCCTTATTTTTTATTTTTGATTTAAAAGTAACTTAAATTTAATTTTTATTTTTAATTTAAAAATTATTTGTTTTAAGTCAATTCAAATGGATTTTTAATCGACCATTTATCTTATCAACAAAAATGAGGAAATAATTTTCTTTCACTTCACTAAACTTGCTTTCATAAAATATTTAAATTATATTGATATATAGGTTTTTCTCCTAATACATACATACATAACTATAAACAAATAAATCCATGAATAAGTTAAAAAAAATTTAACATGCCTCGGATAAAATTAAGTGACATGTGAAGAAAAGATAAACATATTTTAGTGAAGAAGTGAAAGATGTCGATTCTGGTAGGTATAATTGGAAAAAGGTGTGTCAAAGAACTCTCAAGAAGAGTTGATTAGACAAGATATTTATTCACATATAACTAATTTGGAGCATGACCCTAAATAGGAAAATATTGTGGCTTATGATTAGAGTGAAGGTTTAGTATGTCGAACATAGTCTAGTTTTTACTTTTAATATTATTGTTATAATTCTCCTACTATTTTATTCTTGTATTTTAGTATTACATGTGGTTTCTGTTGCTTTAATTATTATTGTTTTTGTTATTGCTGCTATTCTCTTTCTTCATTATCAGTATTTATTTCTCAAACACATTAATAATTTTTTTTCAATTGAAATATTTTTATTCAAACATATAACTACTTATTTTAAAAATAAATTTCAGCACTTTCAAAATTATTTTTTTAAGGTGTCTAATAAAACTATATCCATATAAATTTGTGAATTGAGACTCCATGCAAGGCTCAATTCATTACATCTTATTTTTGTGGGGCACATTTAAAGTCCAATATTCTTATTGGTTTAAACCGTCAGCAAAAAAGAATCAATTTTTTTTTTATGTAAAAAAAGATTCATTGATCATATTTATTTATTTTTGGGATTTTGGGGAAAATCAAAGATAAGTGATGGCATCTTGGAATTCAATTCCTCTTGAAGTTGTGTACACTAGTTTGGGATGGATCGCATTTTTCTCTTGGTCTATTAGCTTTTACCCTCAAGTAATCTTGAATTTCAGACGCAAAAGGTTCCATTTTTATTTTGATTTTCTGTTTGTTTTTCATCAAAGTTTGTATATTTCTTGATTTTCCTGCTGACCTTTTTCGTTTTGTGTATTGAAACACAGTGTGGTGGGGTTGAATTTTGATTTCGTGGTGTTGAATTTGACAAAACACTCGTCTTATCTCATTTATAATGCTTCCATGTTCTTTAGTTCTGTTGTTCAGAAGCAGTACCGTGAGAAATATGGTCTGAATGAGGTTAGAAATTTTGTATTTTGGTTGTTACACTGTTTTTCTTTGACTCATGAGTGGATCTAGTCCTGTGGTAGTTGTGTGCAGTCATATCTATTGTTTAACTATATATGTGTGGAAACAATATTAAGATAGTAGATGCCTTGGTAATCTTTTAGTTGATTTCACGGTTCGGACAAACTCAGCAATGGATGTTTGAGTGATTGGGGCATATGCAGATCACAGATGGGATCTTAGTTACTAAAACACACACTAGAGTAAGTTGGATAGATTACTTCCACCTACGCTTATGAGTTGTAGCTAGATGTACTGTGATTAGTCGAGTCGGGCAGAGTGATCAGACGCAAAGGTGGATCTTGGAACCACAAAAGAAAGAAGAAAAAAAGTAGTTTTAGGTGGAATATTGATCCGTATTCCCTTGTGAAATAACTTAACATTCAACTAAGTGCACCGTTCAATCTTTTAGTAGCATGAGTGCCAGCATGTACTATTTGATCAATACTAGGAAATATGTACATAAAATGTCTAATTTTGTGAAGAGACCATTGGTTCATGTACACTGTAAATTGGACCTAAATCTGCCCCTTATCAGACACCATCATCTTCCAAAAAAGGAAAAAAAAAAGAATTATGACAGCTGCTCTGCAAATAAAATATTTATTTGGAAAGAAAACCAGCATCTTTTCGGTAATTAACCGGTCATTCAGTAGTTATACTATTTTTGTCTAGTCTCCTTTTCTCAAGAACTGTTAGTGTTTTATCTTGTTAACTTGGTTGATGTTATGTGTAGGACCCCCCCATGTATTTGAGTCACTTTCTTGCTTATTACCTTGATTATCTCACTGCAGATGATACCTGTGGCTGCCAATGATGTTGCTTTCTCAATCCATGCTGTTCTATTGACAGCATTTACCCTGTTTCAAATTGCTATTTATGATGTAAGTGGACCATTCTTGTTTTCTCTCTTTTTTACAGTTCAAATTTTGTATGGATACGGGACTGGAAATGAGATGAACGTGTTCTAGTAAAGGTTGTTCTTTTTCTTTTTTTTCAAAATCTGGAAGGTAGTTCATGGAAACCGTATATTATGTTTGGAGCTGATTGAGACCCTGATAAATGTCTCCATTCTCACTCTGGCGCTGATTGCTTTCTTTTACAGCGTGGAAGCCAGAAGGTCTCAAGGACTTCGATTGGGATCGTGTGTGTTGCTTGGTTAACTGTTGCAGTTTGTGTGTTTATAGCTCTCCCCAGCCATTCCTGGCTTTGGCTGATATCCTGCTTCAAGTAAGAACCATTCCAAAAGTAACTCATAAGCTCGATATCTTCTTCTTCATTTTCTTACCAAAGGTCAAGTTTATACCTCTATATACGTGGTGTAAAGACTTATTTAGACTCACCACTAGCGTGAGTGTTCAAGTAGCTAATGTTCTATGTCTGAATCTTGATTGCAGCACGTTACAGGTTGTCATGACAGTCATCAAGTACATTCCTCAGGTATTGACTGCATACATTCAAATTATTTGTTATCAAAATTCTTCTGCCTTCTGATCAGTTGCTCTCTGATATGTCTAAAGGCCTTTGTTTAGTTAATTCTGATTTTCAGTGTGAGTTCAATTGTACTTCCTGGATTTACTTCTTGCCTCTTTCAAATCTACAGGCTATTATGAACTTTCAGCGGAAGAGCACTATTGGATTTAGTATTGGCAACATTTTGCTGGACTTGCTTGGAGGTGTCACAAATTATGGTCAGATGGCAGTGCAATCTATAGATCAGAGTGAGTTTCTGTATTTCAATTATTAACTTCTTCAGATATAATCTGTAGTTTCTTGTTATTTTATCATGAAGTCTAAGAGAAGTTGTATATGTGCCTGATATACCGTTTGAACCCCTTTTCTGCAGATTCGTGGGTGAACTTTTATGGAAACATAGGCAAGACATTATTGTCATTGGTATGAAACGATACTTTCTATCCATCTATGTGTTTGCTACACTCATCATGTCTATTGCTATTATACTTGATTTCATTGTTCGGGTACTTCATGATACTTCTTCCACATCAATGACTCAAACAATGACCCTGATCACATGTCTAGAGCATAGTGTGCTTGTGAGGGTGAAAAAGAAGCATATCGAGTGATGAGATAATAAAGAGTTGCCACTTGAAAAGTTTTAAAAGCAGCAAATTAATATCGAACGAAAAAAAGGTTGGAGGCCTTCTCAAATGAACTAGGGAAGTAGGATTGGTTTGGACTGAGGGATGTCTTCTAAGTTCTTTCCCATTTTCTAAAATAACTTTGGTACCTTAAATTGAGGCCTAAGACGGTGCTTTATTCCTAATTTTAGCACTTCTATTGCTAGTATCACGAGAATAGCTCTGACTACTATCTGGTTTGGTGGATGAATGTTGCAGGTTTCGATATTCTTTGACATTCTCTTCATTTTGCAACATTATGTGCTCTATCCTGCTTGGAAGATTGGGACCTGTCGAGATGTTGATGTGATAGGCAAGAAGCCGTTACTTAAAACTTCTGATCACGAAAACAAGGAAGATGTATAATGCATCATCCATTGGAAAATAAGTCAAGACTGTAAGATAGCCAATGTATATTTTGATTAGGTACACGATAAATCTATGACAGTAACGATTCCAACTTGCTTGAGATAGAAGCATAGATAAAAGAGACTGGCTGGTGAACTTTCTATTTTATGAATTTGTAAGCATGAAGAAACAATGTTGTATGCCCCATGCCTGGCCTTGTGTTCTTTGGCTCTTTTATGTGTTTATTATTGTTGCAGGTAGATGATTGATTGAAGTGATATGATGTAATGCTTGACAAAGTAGAGAAAATATTATGTAAATACCCGTAGACAAGTATGAATAGGTCCATTGGTTCATCGAAAAGCGTTATGTTTCATTTATTCTGTTTTTTTTCGCGGCCAATTGGAAAGAATGTTGAGATGAAAGGGTAAAACACTTGTGGCAGTGTGGAGTGTCATTGTTGATGAGCAAAGGCATCCTTCATAGTTTCAGGTCTTTATTGATTTCTTGATGAGTAGAGTGTTTCTTTTGAGAAGCAATTTAGAAGTGAATTGATTTTTATCATCATCATCTTAATGTCTTCTTTCCCAACAAGTTAAATTTGTGTACAACATACCAAAAGTATCACATAAAATGACAAGGAGTGTATAAAAATGATAAGGTTCTTGAAATTAATCTTTCACAAAACTCATATAACACATTCCACTAAGACTAAAGATAGAATCTGAAAATGCTGAAAACACACCAACAAATGTGTAACAATAACCTCCTTTACCCCATGGTAGCAACCTTAGGCCTGACGATAAGAACCTCTGTGGAATCATCTAAATCTTCCAGCACCTTTGCTTGAAAAGTATGTGTCTCACCTTTTTTGGTAGAAAAGGTAAGATAGTAAGCAAAAAAACGACCAGCAGCTTGTCCATTCACCTTCAAAATGTCGTCGACCTCATAACTAGTTCCCTGAAAAAATCAACAAAAAGTTATTAGTAGAAGCAAAACGAAAAACTGGCAAGGTATGGGAAGTGGTATACATTAATATTGTTGTAATGCTCAAGTGCCTTTCCAGCATGACCCTTCAACCGGTCAACATTCTCAGTAGAGTTCAAGATGTGTTGCATGGGAACAATAGTAGTCATCCAACACCCTCCAGGACAATCTGTGATATCAAATCCCTACAAATATACAATAAGAGACAAATGTTGTATCCAAATATCTATGTAACAATTGTAGAGCCCCCTATATCAAGCAAGTTTCTACCTTGTCAAAAAAAATATCAAGCAAGTATCCAAAAATATTAGCAGGTTACCTCTTTGGATGTGTATCCATTCAAAACCAAGTAAAAGCTACAAGTAATATTCTTAATTCCTTTTTTGGTAAAGTAAATTTCATGGTCCTCTAACCCAATAACAGGACAGAAATAACCAAAGGTGCGCACTGAGTTAATTCTGCCATTGGTATGAAATGCACATCATTAGAGATAAACAAAGAATATGTACCACAATTCATCTCATGAAACTAACAAGCACACAGCAATAAACCCCTGTCTGATTTATGCAAAGTCAGATTAAAATTAGCTACACAAACTAATGCACTTGAAACTTCACAGTCATATATGGGAGACCTTGACTCCAAAATATCATCATAGTGATGATCTAAGTAAACAAATACTATGTACTCATGAAACTACCAAGCACACGGCAATACATCCCTTGCTGATTTATGCAAATTTGAAATTAAAATTAGCTAAAGCACAAACCAAGCTAATGTATATACACCCATACTTGGCTGAGTATGCAAAGTTACTAAGGTTCTTGTGCTTATAAAAGGAGACATGAATTAAGAAACTCAACTCAGTTCTGCTCAAACTCAACTTAGCCTCAGGCTATATTCTAAACACAAAATTAATCCTCTCTGGGTATACAAGTGACAGGCAGCGAGCAATGTCACACGAGGATCAAATGGCTCAGAATCACAGGGAAATATAGGTCACAAACCTAGATGGCAATGTCCTCGGCACAAGCCTACATATACTATTAAATTTACAGAGACAGACTAGATCATGCACTGATTAAAAAAATAATAAAAAAAGGCCTATTGTTTTTTTTATAATGACAACAGGTCTAAGTCGTATCCTGCATAGATGATACCTCGCTCTCCTCGATCTGTTTCCAGTATTTCTCCCAGAGAGGTTTATCCATTTTGGCACCGGGGATATCTGGGCAATAATTTTCTTCTTCCGAATCGTAGTCAGCACAAGTCCTAAATAGCGGATTGGTATAACCATCCTCCTCATCGGAGATATTGGCAGTGTCCTCATGATCTCCTATTTTATGCTTCTTTGGCGCCGGGGTATCCGTTTCCTCTGCTACTGGAAACAGCAGTTCCTCTGCCTGTGCCGGTGGGTGACACGACGGAAGTGGAGGATTCATATGGATCGTGATCAATGAAAATCCTAAAATACCTGAAACTTGGAAGGAAAATTGGGTTAACAAATAGGAAAACATAAATTCTATTTTTTGGTTTACATAGGTGGGTGGGTACATGACCGGTTTCAAATATAAAAACAAATTATTCATCATGTCAAATTTTATTGAATTTATAACCTAAATCAAATTTATATAACTTAGGTTTTCAATCTCGATTTTTTTTTCCGAAGTGGTTCGAATTTTATAAATATCAAATCAAACTATTTGTGTGTTGAATTTTTAAATTTTTAAGTCAAACCAACGAATAACTTGGACTTTTTTTTCGAGTTTTTGAATTTTTTTGATAAAGTATATTATTTACTTGTACTACAAATATTTTTTAGTCCAATCAAAATAAATTATCTAAGGCAGTTTTAAGAAAATAACACAAACAAAATATGAGATGAATGATGATATTAAAATATTTATTAAAAATAATAATGAAATAGTATAAATAAATATTGCAAATTAATAAGCCATATTAAATCTCGAGTTTTAATCATCAAAAGCCACGGTTGAAATTATATAGAATTTAGATCCTTCGATAATCAATCACAGCCTTCACTTTCTACTGTTGATATTGTACCATATGTATACTCATGACATCCTAAACAATGAAATTTCAACATAAACTAACATACATAGATATCTATAAACAGAGAATTATTCAATTCATACTTGGGTTAAGCAAGAACATCAACTTCTTTAAATGTATCTCCAAAGTAACACAAGACTTGCATTTCTTGACACACAGCATCAAGATTGATTCAATAGTAGAAACAATTTCTTTCTATCACTTGAATATATATATATATTTCTGATAGTAGAAAGTATCTACTGTTCAATTCATAATCATCATCATGTATGCATAAGGCTTTAAAAACAACCAAAAAAAAAGATAATACATTCAGACAGACCTTTTGAATCCAAATGAAACCTCTAGCCTTGTTGTGCATACTATATATGGCTAAGCAGTTCATCATCAAGTAGTTAATTAATTATAACAACTATTCTATATAATAGGGTAAGATAGTCTAGAGAGAACATTACATGCAATTTTGGCATATCCCTTATACCCCCAATCCTTTCCCCAACTATTCTTAACCAAATAGAAATCTACTCCATCTTCTGTGCCAAATCCAACTATTAGCATGGCATGTAGCAACTCTTTTGCATCTTGATTTTCTTCCTTTTTTTTCTTTTCTTCTTCAACTTCTTGCTCAGTTAGGCCCATGTATATTCCCTGAATGTTTTTTTTATATATATATAATTAAAACATAAACAACCAACTTAAGGATAAGGAAAAAAATATACTTAATATGAATTTGGTGTACCTTGCCTCTATGTAACGTAAGACTTCGAACATGATGAGCCGCACAAGTAATAGGTTGTTCCTTTATCAACTCTTCTATTCCCTCTTTAGATAGCCCCAACTTGGATACAATCACATGTCCCTTTATCTTCACAAATATCTATAACAAATTATGATTATTAGGGCTACATGAAAACTAATTAAATATTCAATAAGACTAGTACTTAGCTACTTACCTCTTTAGAAGAAGGGCACTCACATTCTCCTCTTTGTTCAGTAAAAGGATACCTAGTCTCTGCAACTATTCCAAGATCTTTGGCAAATATGTATGCCTTGTTATAGGAACAAGGATAACATTCGTTCTTCTTCAGCTTTCCGAACCATTTAGGTTTCTCATAAAAATTATACATACAATTGATAAGTTGTTGTTTTGATAGCGTGATTAGTTTCTTCTTCTTTTTCAAATAAGCAACTGTAATAGCTTCGGTTGAGCAGAAAGCCCAATAACAACCTACGAAAAAAGAAATTAATATCATTTCCCATTAATACAAACTCATACGTAATAATATTAATTAAAATAAAAATTATGACATACAACATGTTCCTTGATCGTCCACCCCTAAAAGGAACTTTTTACCAACCCAAGTGAACTTAATCTGAAATAAACAAAAAATATATATCAGTTAATTGATAAAAGAATAGTCAAAACAATAATATTATATTATATATATATATATATATATCATATGTAATTCCAGAAAATTAACAAAGTTGGAACAAACAGTAACAAATGATGATATAAAGTTGGAAAATGATTAACTCATGAACAATAGAAGGACAAATCAATTCTTATATATATAATAAAAAAAATTATTTGTTGAATCAACAACGTAGCTACTTGCAGTAGTCTACTCAGAAATCGTTTTTTAAATTTCCAATGAAATGTTGAAACAGACGACTTACTCAACCAAACTAACTTTTATTGCTTGCTCACCAAGATTCATAACAGTAATGGTAATGGTAATATGGTTAGTGAAATGCATATACTCAGAGTAACAAAATATACAGAATAATCACAGTAAGGAGCAAAACTAAACAATGTGTGAAATGCATAAACTCAGTAGTTAGCTTCTCCGATCCGAATCATGCCATTACATACGTGATACATAAAAAAAAAAAAAGGTAAGAGTTTACCTTCTCAGTTCTCAGTGAATGCATATGGTTTCGGAGAAGAAAGGGTTTGTGTGCATAGGGAGAGTGAGAGAGAGCTGTTGAAAATGGTAGTGGAAAGCATAAAATGTCAGTACGGACGTAAGGGTACATATCCATTTCATGCGATCCTCCTACTTTTCTTTCATTATTAAAAATCAGTCACTCTTTTTAGCTTACACATTGAGTGTATTTTTATCAACAATTTTGAACATTATTTGTGGTGTTGCAATGTTTAATCCAATAGTAATGCATGGTTGGATCTATTACTATACCTTGCCCATTGAGTATACTTACAAACAAAATATTAGAATTAGCAACACAAAAACAAAAACAATATATAATTCATTTTTTCTTTAAAGTCAAATGGCCTCATTAAATTTATTTAAAGAAAGAAAAAAACAAAATACTAGTAATGGGAAAGCAACAAAAAGGAAATAGGAACTAAGCTACCAAAGGAAAGGTCATATTTCCAGTTACTATAATCCACATAACGTATAATATAAAATAATAAGAGACAATCAATGAAAATGGTGAAACAAATGTACCAACACTTTAAACCTTTTTACATAATAATAACAATAACTAGTAGTTTAGATGAGTAAATTCTATTTTTTCGTATCGTCGTTCAATATATATTTATTAGTCAAAAAAGGGATAATAATACCCCAGAAAAATATTTTATCTTCAATTTATAAAATTTAAATTAAAAATAAATTTATCTTTATATATATATATGAAATTTATGTAGCGCGGTTCAAATTTCAAGAGTTAAATAATTTAATTTTAATCATATATTTGTGTATGAACTCTTCAAGCTTTTTCTTTTTAAACCTTAATTTATATATTTAAAAATTAGTGTAAAATATATAATCATAGTAATTAACAAATTTAAAAGACATACTGTAACGTTTAAAAATGTAGTATGTAGTACGGTACTATTGTGCTGCACTAAAAATGACAAAAAAAAACCATTTTCAACTATTCTACCATTTGTTTATTTTTTTTACAACTTTTGCTATTTTATTATTTTCTGTAAAATGCATTAGTTAATACCTCTCTTTAACCTTGAATTAGAATTAGATTAATTTAGGATTAAAGATAAAATAAAATGGGTCATATCATATTTTTTAATGGGTCGGGTTAGGTGGATGGATCACTAAATGATTTAATTTATTTTAAAAAAATTTTGGTTTGTTATATAAATAATTAATATCAATAAGTTTTAATTAAAAATAATTTAATAGATTGAGTGACTTTCTGAGGAAAGAGTGAATAGTTGAGTGACTTTCTGAGGAAAGAGTGAATAGTTGAGTGACTTTTAAGGGAAGATTGAAAGTTGAGTGACTTTCTGAGAGAAGAGTGCATAGTTGAGTGACTTTTGAGGAAAAATTGAAAGTTGAGTGACTTTCTGAGAGAATAGTGCAAAGTTGAGTGACCATCTGAGGTATTAACTCATTAGATTGGTGTTCGACGATTTTAACTTATATAACAAGTATACTCCAATCCTATCAACCATGGCATTTTACTTATAATATTATCTTTCTTTGTTTTAGTTTATGTTACATTTTTTATTTTTCAAGAGTTAAATAATTTTATTTTGATTGGATATTTGCGTATAGAATCTTCAAATATTTTAAAATGAAATTCCAAAAATTCACAATATTTATTAATTCAAATTCACAACAAAAAATAGATTTGTTTAATCTCGAAATTTTGAAAAAGTGTCAAGAGTCCTAGTTATAAGAATACAGTGTTAAAAAATAATGAGACGCTGTTATAAAGCTGTTCAAAAGAGAGATTACCAAAATTAGTCTTGGCTACAGAAATTGAATTACATATCTTACACTAGGTGGCTAAGTGCAAGGACAAGTAAATTTCATTTTCTCATTACAGAAAGAACAGTGAAAAAATTGTAACTTCAAAAAAAAAAAAGTTTTAATTTCTTTAATCTCATAAGTGGAATCATCTTACCCCTATAATAAGAAAGGTAGAAAAATTGTTTTAAGTTTTGTACTAACAACTTTAAAGGTTAAGTTTAATATTAACAAGTAATAAGTTTTGGCCATCCAAAAAAAAAAAAGGTAATAAGTTTTGTGCAAATAACTCTTTAAAGGGCAAATACATCAAGTTTAAATCTTAATTATTTCAAAGATTTCTTTTATTTATTTATTTATTAATATTGACATTAACAAGGCACTACTAATAAGTGATAAATGAAATTTTACTTTTTGTTGTTACGTCGTTCCTAACATGATATATTTCATTTTAAATATAAATATACAATTTGTAGCAATCCAACACTGACTAAACCAAACATCAAACTATGCTAATGTATTTGTTGGAACTTATATTATTACTAATTTTTGAAATCGTGCGTTGCACGTTTGTCCCTTGTAATTTACTAAAAAATGTATGCATACTTAAAAAGTTGAATTTCAGAACAGAAAATATATTTGTATTGCACGCTACTTAGTATAAATATTTATAAATTATTTAAATACAGTTATAATATGTATAAATAGTTATTCATAAAATTAATTTATCAAAAGAGAAAAAGTGTTACACCAAATTAGCTAATGAATTCAAAAATAAAATGAAATAGAGTAGACTAAAAACAATAAAATAGCTAATGAATTCTAAAAGAGAGAAATAGTTCTAGTTTATAAGAATAGAGGAACTTCCTCAATAACTAACAAAAGCATAAATAGATATATCTATTTTTTATTGCATATGTAATGAACAATTACATTCATCAACAATCATCCATCAATAATTATACATTAGAATAACAAAGTGTATGCATCAACAAAAAGTAATTGTGCTGAACAATGTACCAATATAATTACATCCACCAATAATCATTCATCAACAATTATACATCGGAATAACTAAGTGTATGCATTAATATAAAGTGATTTTGAAGATAAAATTTTGGTATTTATAATTACAAGTTTGAAATTGTAAAAGCCATTTAAAAATTGATGATATACATAACGTCTATGAGAATGAGATTGGTTAAAGTTGGAATATGTAAAGTTTCTTACTAAAATCTAAATATGTGCTATATTAAGATGTATGGTAATTCAAAGGACATTTTTGTTCTTTAATGTTAAAGGATATTCGGATATAATTTATTGTCTTTTGTTGTTACGAAACGCTTCATCTATCAAACTCTATTTTAGAATAAAAAACAAATTAAATATTTTGTTGATTAATCCTACCTAGAAGCATGGTGGATTAATACCATATAAGTATTACTTAAGTAATATTTTATTAATTATTTTTAATAATATATAAATTAGTAAAAGGGTAGAATCATTATCCTATTTTAAAGTTAAGATATTCTCACTTATAATAAAAATAATAATAATAATAATTTCAACTTTATGTGTCTTGATTTTTCTTATTTTTTACATATGAGTTTAGATTAATTGACAAGTCTTTGAATCTATGAGATTTTTTATCCAAATACTTTTTTTTAGATAGAATAAATGAAATAATAAGTTCTAAATTTAATCAATAAAAACATAAAGTTGCAGAATCTAAAAATATTTAGCAATACCGTTTTTCTTCTTCAACTCTTCCTCTTTTTTCATTATTAGGGGCATTTATTTACAAATATGAAATCACACCATGATTTTATTTTCATACAAGTAGTAAATCATTTATAAATTCTAAAAAAAAAACATTAAATATAATGCATGCTTTTTTGTAGATTTAATTATGAGAAAAAACTAATTTCATGAATTATTCGATTCTCTTATCCAATAACCTAGAGTGTTCACTACATGATAATCAACTTGTTATAATAAACATAATCTTTTAAAAGAAGATTTGTACATCACACATGTAAATGATGTTTTTTTTTTCATTGTCATTATTCAAGAAAAAGTACTCAATTTACCTTCTTTCAACCGAAAAATTGAATGTAACAAACAATGAAGTAAGTAAAAATATGCAACATTGAAATGAAAAATAATACTTACCAAACAACAAATAAATGTTCATGCCGCCTTTAACCTTCTTGAAGAATGCATCGAATGCACTGAAATGACTAATATTCTAATTCAAATATCTATATTCTCCAAGAAGTTACCATCAATAAATTAATGAAACAACATACCTTCAAATCAAAGAATTTGCAAAACTTGTTCCCTCTTTGTTCTACTTGATATGTCATTGTCGTTGTTGTATTCCTTTGATGATTCTTCTGTTTGTTTGTTTGTTGTGTAACTTACACATCAATCAATATGTTATGAACTTGTGATGCTCAATCTTACTAGTGGGGGAGAAGCATGAGCATGAGGGTCTGTACAAGTTGGTCCTCGACGTACGTTTATATATTTTGAGCAACAACCCTTCCCTTCCACACAGGATATATATATATATTCTGGCTGATTTGAAAATGACCAACAAACCAATATGAATTTAGACATAGAAAATTTCTTGTGCACATAGTTGTCTGGAAGAAGAAGAAAAATAAAGAGGAGAGGAACATCGTCAATACAACAAGGATATCAAATTTAAACTCGTTATAACTAATTTCTATTTTCCGGCAAAGTCATTTATATTACACAAGAGGAAAAAAGAATAGGCCTGAAATTTCAGAGCCAGAACTTCAAATCCCAGGTATCGTTCGTTATACATGCTGCTATACAGGACCAACCAATCTATGTGGTTCATTCAATAGGAGAACTCATGACCTCGAAGTGAAATATACTTCTTAACCCAGATGGCAATGTCCTCAGCACAAGCCTGAGCTTGAGGGGTCTTAAGAAGCATGTCAAGAGTTGCAAACTCATGAACTGCATCCTTGTACTCCAGAACAGGAGCATCAACGTTTACCTTCCGTAGCTCCTCTGAATAAGCAATCGCACGGTCTCTCATCCAGTCATGCTCTGCTATCACTGTCAATGTTGGGGGCATCCGTTTTAGCGGAGGTCCTCTTCCAGGGGTCAGAGGGTTAGCAGCAGCATGATCCAAGTCAAACTCCCCTTCAGGTAAAAATAACTTCCACGCAAGAGTACACAAGGTCTTGTCATAGAAATACGAATTTGCTAGCTTAATCTCCGAAGGTGTTGGAACACTTCCAATGAAAAAAGGATACATCAAAACCTGCGCCACCACTTTCACTGGATCCAAAAGCTTACCTGCCTCTACAGCTTTCCGAGCCACATAATCAGCTATATTCCCCCCACAACTCACTCCTAGGAGAACACACCTGGATGAACACATCAAACGAACTAGTCAGTTACTACTTAACATTTGAAGGAAAATATGAAGGGAGTCTATATAAGACTTTATTTGATAAAGCATTAGCAAGTATTATTAGGCTTGTGTCACATTCAGAAATGTCACCTAACATATGAAAGAGAGAGACCTTTCTTTTATGATACGTAAGACATTGAGTCGCCAAGAAGCAGTAAGAAAATGCTGTATATAATTGTCTAATGTACATCATATAATAGCCCCAAAGAGAATTTTGTTAGATCGTTTCTTAGGTATTCCATATAACACCATTAATTCAAAGAAGTTACTAAAAGAAAACTTATACAGTGAAGAGAGGCTACTTGTCCTTCAAAGCACCTCTTGTGAAAAAGATAATATTACGAATTCTCCCTATGAAATTCTTTAGCAGATTCTCTACTTTTTCGAGTATGTAGTAATTTGCCACAACTTCTTCTTAACTTCTGCCTTCCTACTAAAAAGATAAGCTAATTGCATTGAACACCAAACCTCCCATGCATCTAACCACAATTACATCTCTCTTAATTCTTATTCCTCTGCTAATTCTCCACTGCTATTTGGAAAGTAATGTTTTGTTAGGTAAGTAGTCTTTTGGCTGATGTAAGGCACCTGATGATAAACCATGACTTACCTGGGATATTTTTCAATTGGATGTTAATAATGCATTTCTTCATGGAGACTTACATGAAGAAGTTTATATGGACATTCCCCAAGGTTTGGCTATTACTGAAGGTATAGGAACTGGTCAATCTAGGCTTGTTTGCAAGTTGAATAAATCCTTGTATGGACTTAAACAAGCTAGCAGACAATGGTATGCAAAACTGACTGATGCTCTCAACTCTAGAGGTTATACTCACTCTATGAATGATTACTCTTTGTTCTACAAGAAATCAGGAACCTCCATTGTGTTTGTGGCTGTTTATGTGGATGATGTATTGCTCACTGGGACTGACTTAGTTGAAATTAATGACTTAAAGTCTTTTCTTCATTATACATTCAAAATTAAAGACCTCGGAAAGCTGCAATATTTCCTTGGCCTGGAGGTTCTGTATACACATGATGGTATTTTTGTATCTCAACGAAAGTTTGCACTCGATCTACTTAAGGAGTATAATTGTGCTCAGCTTACTCCTTTATCTTCACCTCTTGATCCCCTGATCAAATTAAGAGCTGATGATGGCTCTTTACTCTCAGACCCTGCAGTAATAATAAGGTTTATCATCTAGATTTTCCTGAAAGACTCTTTATTTTATCATGTCATCTCTCCGCCAAAACTGGAATGAGAAATGGACATAATATGAGTTGGCAAGCTACTAAGGAAACAATTCATCAAGGATATCTAACACCTTATCAGTTGTGCTCATTATTATTTTTGAACAATAAGCCTCTGTAAATTTGGAGAATAAAATGAAATAAAAACCAGAAAAAACCAAAGAAATGTTTTGTTGATACTTGATAGCAAGAAAGAGTAAGAGAAATGCAGAACAGAAGGTGAAAACTGAAAGACATATATAATGCATTTTCCTTCCCCTTTGAATAGACGCATAGTTTGGTCACAAACACAGTTGCGAAGAAGGGCAGCCACATAAAAGTATTGTTTGATAGCAAGAACCAAAACTAGGCATTTGTAAAAAATGTGTTCTTTGAACCATTCTAGCAGCAGCTTCAACTTTCAGTATAAAGTGTTACTGCGGTTACACTCAACCTAAAAATTACCATTCCACGGCAATACTGCATACTTCATAAGCAACATTAGTGACTAGCTGGCTCCATTTCAGCTTAATGCTTCATTCCATTAAATTAAACCAATCATCAAACATATACTTTTTTTTTAGTTTTTGTTTTGAGAAATGGACATTCAACCAATTATCGTAACATATAATAATCCGTGATCTAAACTTCTCACTGAAACGCATATATAAGGCTATAAAATGAATGAGATAAGTAAACAAAATCTAACCTTGATGGATCCCCATGAGCAGCCAACCAAGGCTCCACCAACGATGCTCCAAACGCATCAGCTATATGCCCATACGTATCAGATTTCTTCAAATCCGTCCCTCCACCACGTCTGCTCCCAACCGACTTACTACATTCAGCTAAATTAACCTGTTTCGCCAGCCAATGCAGCACCTTCAATCCATCCTCAAATGCAGCTGGATACCGATCCTCAGGTGCTAACCTGTATCCAACAGCTAAAATAATAACATCACAGAGCTTAGCTATCCTTCTACAAAACAAATCATTCGCAGTTGAATCATTACTTCCACTCACAAACCCCCCACCATGAAATTGCAACATTACCGGCAACTTCCTACATTTTTTTCCAGTAACAGGAGAATACCCTCTATAAACCCCATTTTCAGATTTCAAACTAAGCTCATCAGCAACAGAACCAAGACTACTTCTCCTATGATTAAACCCATTCTTCTGAACATGTGTCTGATTCCCATAGCTATTTCGACGTAAAAGCCCCTGATTCGAGTCAGATCCAGACACCCTAATCCTCGATTTCGATTTCAGATCAGATTCATGAGAACCCAAACAAGTTTCAGGGAGAAAGATCCTAATAGAAACAGAAGTCCCTGGATCTACATGTAAATCTTTGGTTGCAACACCATCAGTGAATAAAGGATTGGAAGCAGCAATGGATTCTTCATTGGGTCGAGATGTTACACCAAAATGCTGTGACCCATTTATGGTGTCATCGATTTGAATTCGGTTCTGCAACCGATGCTTTAACATAAATTTGAAGAAAACACTGTATAATTTCACAGCCACGCTTGGCATTTCCCTTCAAAAACACACCAAAAATCAAGAAAGAAGCAAATTTGTATAGCTAAAATGATGAAAACACCATTGTATTACATTGAAATGAAGAGATAGTTTAGGGTTTAAGGATTAAGAAGATGGATTGTGATTAAGGGAAAGGTACTAGAGATTTCTTGATTCAATTGGAGAAAAAGATCCAATTTTTAATTTCTTTTTCTGTTCTAAGTTTTTCTTTTTCTTTTTCCCCAATGATAATCAATCATAGTCCATTGAGCTGTTTTTTTTTTTAAAAAAAATGAAGATTTAAATTTTGAAGTTATTCTTTTTCTTTTTCCCCAATGATAATCAATCATAGTCCATTGAGCTGTTTTTTTTTTTTAAAAAAAAAATGAACATTTAAAATTTTGGCCTTTCAAGTTGAGGGGATTAGGAAGATTAAGAGCCCGTTCGGATTGATTTTTATTAAAAAAATCGAAAAATAATAAATAGATAGAGATTTATTTTTAATGTTTAATTTATTTTAAGTTATTTTTTACTTTGGTAAACACTTCATAATTTATTTTAAATTATTTTTTATATTTGTCAAACACTTTTAGAAATAAAAAAGTGACTTTAAAGTAGGTTTGATTGACTTTTAAGTCAATCCGAATGAGCTCTAATCTAGCTAGTTATGTATTCTAAAAATATTTAGTTGTAGAGTAAGATCTTAACTATTTCTATAACTTTCCCCTAAGCCCTCGTATAAATGTCCATCTTCTTTAGCCTTTCCTTATCACTTTTGGTGAAATTGTGAATTTATGAGCGAGACTTACTTTTTATTTTTTGATGAAATTTTATTTTGTTGTTATTTTTGTTATATGATTTCTTTCTTTTTTTTGGCATGAGATCAATAAGTAAAATAGCATAGTAGAGCTCTAAATAAATAGGATTATATATAGCGCGAATAAATTAACTAGTTGTATTTAAATAATTGAACAAATTATGAGGTGGATGTAGTCGCATGACACAACGGATTCGTACTTTGGTGTTAATCATACGATAGATTTGTATTCAACTTTATTATATTTTAAAGTGCTTATTAATTTTTACCTTTAAATATAATAAAGTATATAATAAACAAAATGTCTCCAAAATAGTAGCTCTCAATTTTTACTTTTGTTGAAGCCATTTTTGCTCTATAAATGTATAAAGGATGTAAAGTGACATCTTTTCTAGAAAGGAATTCAATGGTAAAATCTCTTTTTTCACGTAAGTAGTTTTAATTGTGATAAATATCAGAAGAATTAATATAACTTTTTGAAAAAAAGAATGTAATTGAACACCCTTGATTGTTGGTATCTATCATAGATATGAGGTTAATTAATCAAGATATCCAGAAAATATATGACTTAAGTTAAATGTCTTTCTAGAAAATATCCGTTTGATCAAGCAAATTATGATTTGAACCCCGACTTTGCTTAAATATCATGAATCTTAAGTCTACTTAATTTTAATAACTAGTTCAAAGTGGAAAGAATCAACAATGTCAAAGTAATGATTTAAATTTGAGTATCACATAATTCATCACTATAATTATCTACACTTATTTCTACTTCTTGCCTTATATTTTTTGGATATTTGTCAAATCTAAACTGTTTTTTTCACATGGCCATATCCTCTAATGAGTGTGATATATTTAATTGTGGTCCATGCCTTGGTCGATTGTAATTTTATAATGTAATTATCAATTACAGCATGTTTTAAAGCAAAATTAGGATACACATATCTTATCTTTCCTCCTAAAGATAGAGATAGGTATATAATCATTTTCATTAAAAAAAAACAACAATCTATAAAACTTTAATATTTTATACAAAATTTTATCTTCGATATTAATTACTTAAAGAAAAAAGAAAAATAAATAGGAAGTAGTTATTGTCAAACCAACCATGACATGGAAAGCACTAGTCATGACTTGTGTTTTTGTATCATTATATATATTTGTTTGGTTTTTTTTTTCCCATTGTCAACACAAACATTTGCCCAATCAAAATGCATTTTTGCTTCTTCCATTGTTTTGGTCTATTGTCCATTCAAGGATTATAATGTGTGATCAACATGTTATTACACAATGAAAGATTTATTGGTGTGCATCACAAAGTTAGAAGTTGTGATAAAAAAATTATAACGATTATGAGTTATTTTTGAGTTTCGCTTAGGCTGGTGAAATAATTGTAAGAAAACATTAACATTATAATATTGTCCCGCGGTGTTTATAGTTTTGGCGCCCTCTTCCTCAGCCATTAGTCACTTTCACCTTTCCCAATTATCTATGAATCAATAAATTTTCATATTTCAATGAGAATCTTTTCCCTTTTTCATCAATCTTTAATCTTTCTTGCCAAAGTTTTTATCTTTTCTCTGATTTTGTCCTCTTTTTCTGTTTCTACCTCCATGCTTCTTCTCATTTTCTTCAATTCTTATGTTGTAAGTATTATCCCCCATTTTATTTGTGGTAAAGCACAGCACAGATCCATCTTGTAGTAAGGTGAGTATTTCAAGTTCTCATTTTTTTTTTTTTTTTGGCTTCTACTTTTTCATTCATAAAAATTGCTTCTTTCTAGTTGGTATTCTCATTTCTATTCATTGTGTGTACTCTAAGCTTTAAAGTTTGGAGGTATATTCACCTTTACTCTCTTTGTTCTCCTCTGTGTTTACTTTTTTCTTGGCTTGAAATCTTGTAGGGTCTTGTCTCATAATTATATATTTGAGGATTTTGTTTGTGGTGTTAAGTGCTTTTTGGTATATCTTATCTTCAACTATTAATTTAATGTTGCATTTTCTTGTTGCATAATCATTGATGACCTATTCTGAGCAAAAGATTGGCTCTTTAAATCCCTGAATGAGTAGTTGGGATCGTTTTGGTTAATAAAAATCACTTCTTTATTGGTCAACTTTTTCTGGTTTAGGACTCATCCCGCTCCTAAGGTAAGGATAAAGAGTCTTTCTTGTGTTTTTTAGTCTTAATGGGAATAAATTGCATATGTTGGTTGAGAAACTTGTTGACAGTGACTTTTTCAGGTTCTAGGTAGGCTACTCTTTGTTTTTGTTGAACGAGCTGGTTTCCCTCATTTCACTTGTCAAGCCCTCTTCGCAAACTTGTACAATCATTTGTAACGATTCGTTAAAATGCCTCCTACATACTTACCGCTTCGTTGGGAGAGTACTGGAGATCAATGGTGGTATGCTTCACCAATTGATTGGGCAGCTGCAAATGGTCACTATGATTTGGTGCGTGAGCTTCTTCGCTTAGATGGGAATCACCTTATCAAGCTCACTTCACTACGTAGGATCAGAAGGCTCGAGTCTGTTTGGGATGACGAAGAGCAATTTGATGATGTTGCTAGATGTCGGTCACAGGTTGCAAGGGAACTTCACCTTGAATGTGAGACCAAGAAAGGGAAAAATTCCCTTCTTACAGCTGGCTACGGTGGATGGCTATTATATACTGCTGCTTCTGCTGGAGACCTGGATTTTGTTCGAGAACTGCTCGAAAAAGATCCCCTCTTGGTCTTTGGAGAAGGAGAGTATGGTGTCACTGACATATTATATGCTGCTGCTAGGAGTAAAAACTGCGAGGTGTTTAAGGTTTTGTTTGATTTTGCTATGTCTCCGAGGTTTATAGCGCGTGGTGGCAGAGGTTTAGAGGAACAGATTGGGGAGATTCCATCTGCTTATAAATGGGAGATGATGAATAGAGCTATTCATGCAGCTGCTAGAGGAGGCAATCTTATGGTACTAAAGGAGCTTCTTGTTAACTGTTCTGATGATATATTGGCTTACAGAGACATTCAGGGTGCAACTCTCTTACATACGGCTGCTGGCAAAGGCCAGGTCGAGGTAGGATTTGTTTGATAATTACCAGTTTAAGCTTTTGCATATTTTTGATTCTTGGTTCTTACAAATCAATACAGCATACAGGTAGTGGCAGAGCTATGTGTTAACAAGGGGATTCAATTGTGTAAATAGGGAAAATGTTTTTTTTTTTTGGTTTTATATAAGCTGTTGAATCCCCACGATGCACGAGATGACCCTAGGTGAATCACCTTGTAAAGTATTCCTGTCTCTGTCACTGAGTACAGGGGTGCTGGAACTACCAAATATTATATGTGCTTACTACTTGTATAGCACGATCAACTGCTAAATTAGTATTTGATAGTCTAATTGCAACAACTCAGAGAATTTTTCAATCTTAATCAGTCACTTTATACCTGAAAAGTTATTAGTCTCCAAAAGTTTCAACCACGAGGTTTTGACATAAGCACTCACATTAGGATGATCTTGCTTTGCATAATTTCTTAGGAACTTCTATACTGTTATTGATTGATCTTTGTTGCTGTAATACTTATTCTTGTTATGTTTTTTTATCTTTGAACGACAGCACAGAACAAGCTTTTAGATATTGTTAGAGATGTGGCTGCAAATCTATAGTATGCTAATGTTAATTTTGCAGGTTGTTAAATATCTTTTAATAAGTTTGGATATTATCGACTCCATAGACAACCAAGGCAACACTGCACTACATGTGGCTGCTTGTAGGGGCCAATTAGCTGTTGTTGAAGCTCTCATTGTTGCTTCACCTTTGTTGATCTATTCAAAAAACAATGCTGGAGAAACATTTCTTCATGTTGCCATTAGTGGTTTCCAAACGCCTTATTTCCGCAGATTGGACCATCAAATCGATCTCATGAAGCAATTAGTTTGTGGAAAAATTTCCAACGTTGAAGAGATTGTTAATGCTGAAAACAATGATGGTAGAACTGCTCTTCATTTGGCTGTCATTGGAAATATTCATTCTGAACTTGTGGAGTTACTTATGACTGTCCGATATATTAACGTCAATACTCGTGATAAGGATGGAATGACACCACTTGATATCCTGAAGCAACGGCCACGTTCTGCTTCATCAGAGCTACTTACAAAGCAGTTGATATCTGCAGGGGGGATTTTCAGTCATCACGATTATTCAGCAAGAAGAGTTGTTGCATCCCATTTAAAGATGCAAAATATAAATAGCAGTCCTGGAACTTCTTTTAGAATCTCAGACACTGAAATATTCTTATATACGGGCATTGAACATGCATCAGATGGCAGTAGAAATGCTGAGCTGAGTCATCCCTGCACGAGTCCTGATACCTTTTGTTCTACAAATGGCAAGAAACCTGGTTCCGCAAATGATGCAGCACAAAAACTGAAACGCTTCTTCCATTGGCCAAAAATTAAGAAAAGAGATAGTAAGAGACTCAAGATATTGGTGGATCAAAGTTCTGCTAGTAATTCAGCCGTGGCACTAGTTCCTCTACGAGAAAGGTACTCAAAGCCCTCATCACTTCCGAATCACAAAAGGACTCTGTCTGCTAGTAGTAACCTTCCAAGTCCAACAGCAAAGAAGAAATTTGCTTCAGGACTAGTAAACGGTGTCATGCAGGCCATACCACATCTTAGCCTCCCTCGTAGATCATCTCGTGCAAGTTCATTCTCGATTTCATCATGGTCTTCACGCAGTTCTATGGACAAACAAAAAGCAATTGTAATTGACACTGAGCTTGCTGGACCTTCTTGTTCTCATCCGTCAGAGGGTACACCATCAGACTCGATACACAAACAAAACGCAGGACATAAAAGGTTGGTGAACCAATATCTGTGTTTTGGTGCTTCAGGACGACCTGTCAAGGCTCCTTCAACTGGTATGCAGCCATATGACATCTACGAGCGGTCTGTCCTATCTGCAGCTTGACAATGCCGGTTCTAAAAGGTGAAAAGAAGTACATGTGATGACCTATATGCATGGACTTCAACAGTTTGCAGGTGAGTGAGCTCTTTTCCAGCTACTAACATATGAAATATTTCTCTGAATTAGTCCTTTTTATTGGAGAAGAAAATGTAAATATGTTTGTAGCTGTAACTAAATGACTTAGCCATTTGAGTAGTTGGATGTAATAAGAAACTTCCTCTTGAGCTGGTTGAACAAATTTAAGGTCCATATTTGCCCTTGTAATATGCGAATAATAGTTGTCAATTCATATCTTTACCGTTACAAAAATAACTAATTTTGTCAAACAACAGAGACTAATTAACCTCTAATTACTATGTGTAAACAACAACATTTTGATTGGGTGTATGACTCGATAGACCCTCAGCTCAAGTAAAATATTTTTTCAATTCGAGTAAAACCAATACATTTAAAACATAATGAAAAGTTTATAAAAATTCTAATATTGAGGTTGGAAGTAAAGAAAAATATATATATACTAATGATGAGTGATAGTCACGTTTAGCAATAAAAAAATATATTCATATTTCTTAACAGCAACTTAACACTTGATTCTCAAACTGTCAAACATCAACATTAAAATAACCTTATCTTTGATGGTATGCGTTATCACTTTGTCTCTTCAACTTCTTAAGTGTCAAATGCTTTACAATTGGGAAAAGTTTCAAAATTCTCCTTTTAAGTGAAAAATAGATTATTTATATTTTGAGATAAAAAATACTTTGTTATTATCTAAATAAATTAAAAATATCTTCAATAATTAACATCCCAAATTTCTAGTAACGTGTGGTACTAATCCCTCCATTCAAATGTTAGCTAACTAAAATTCTGTTAAAAAAAAGTAGACCTTTGGAAAAGTCTCCACAAAAGCCAGTCATTTAAGGTTTTAATTGATGTTTAGCTTAAAATTTTGATCTTGTGTTTATTTTTTTCATTGTTGTGAATAAGAAGGAACTTGAAGATACTATATATTTTATTTGTTTCATGTGTACAAAGTATAATGATACATTATGTAGAAAGAATTTTGAATAATCTTATTAATTTCGTAATAATATTAGATCCTAAAATATAATGAAGGGTAATCTACTTTGAGTAGCTTAGTTATATTTTTGACTTTTTTTCGTTTGAAATTGGAACTCATTTTTATAGAGTTTCAATTGAAACTGAAAATTACTTTTTCCCATATATAGAAAAAGACAAAAAAATTTAAATACTGTACGTCTGTAACGACCACTAATTTAGTTGGAATCTCTGTCTTCCAACTCCGACACAAGGTGTCTCCGCCGTGTAATCGCCGGAGCTCTGCCGCAATACAACTACTTTCCTCCCATGGACAACGCAAGTTCATCATCTTCCGTCGACCCAAATAGCGGATTCTCTTCAAAAACCAAAACTTTCCATAGTTTCCGACCACCACTCCTACTTCCTCCAATGTCTTCTCCTGTTTCCGCTGCTTCTTATGCACTATCTCTCCAACACAACACTGAAGCCACCGCCTTTATCGACTCATCCACCGGTCGCCGTATCTCCTTCTCCGATTTCCGGCAACGTGTTGTTTCATTAGCTTCTTCCATTCAGAATACACTTCGTCTTTCCAAAAACGACGTCGCTTTTGTTCTTTCTCCAAACTCAACTCATATTCCGATTCTGTACTTTTCTCTTCTCTCCCTCGGTGTTGTAATCTCTCCTGCTAATCCCCTCAGCACAGAATCTGAGCTTTTGCGACAGATTAAGTTAACGAAACCTGTAATCGCGTTTGCTACATCGAGAAACTTCCAGAAGCTTCCGAAATTGAAACACCCAGCTGTTCTTATCGATACGCCGGAGTTCGAATTGATGATGATGAACACTGGATTGAAGCTCAAAACAGTAGAAGTGAATCAATCGGATTTAGCGGCGATTATGTATTCGTCGGGGACTACAGGGGAGGTAAAGGGGGTGAAGCTGACTCATCGGAATTTTATAGCAAGTATTGCGAATTACCATGCTCAGAGACCGGAGAGGGATTCGCCGGCGGTGATGTTGTATACGGTGCCGTTGTTTCATGTGTTTGGTTTTCATTACATGTTGAAATCGGTAGCTATAACTGATACTGTTGTGGTGATGGAGAGATTTGATTTGAAGAAAATGTTGAAGACGGTAGTGGATTTCAGGGTGACACAATTAGTGGTGGCTCCGCCGGTTGTGGTGGCGATGGCTAAAGGAAGTGTTACTCATGGCTATGATTTGAGTTCATTAGAAGCAGTTGGCAGCGGCGGAGCTTCACTTGGGAAAGATGTTATGCAAGCATTTGCACACAAGTTTCCAAACATCATATTATTTCAAGTAAGTAAATAACGCGAACAAGTTAAAGAGATTCAACGTCTTATGTATATATCACCATATATGTATAATATACTTAAATTTGTATAAAATTGAATAAATAAACATATATATCCTACGTGTGGCAAGATACATGTCGCACAGGATGTGAATTATCACTTACGACACCAAGTAGGACGTTTGTGTCTATAGGTATTAGATGAACCAAGTTAAATAACATATTTATATATTAAGTCTACAATTATTTAGTCTTGAAATGACAATGTATAGGCATAAATGACACAGAGCATTCATATAGTGTAGCACTGATGATTTATATGTGCTGGTAACTGGTTGTAGCACTTGAGGAGGAAGTTGATAACTTTTTTATTAGTTGAGAAATATCTGAGAGCCAGTGACACTCGGATCAAAACTTGTGGATAATGAACTCGTTTCTTTATTCTTCTCCGCTTAAATACAAGTTTTTTTATTAGCCGCGAGGTTAGAATTTCATGAAATTGGTCTAATCTACACATTACGAGCTGTGTCATTAGCAGTAGACTGAAGCCTTGAGTCAGACTAGTTGATATTTCTATAACTGATCGATACAAAACCTGTTTCTGGCTAAGCTAAGGAATATCCGAGAAACACTTGAGAGCCAGTGTTGCACGGTTCAGGAACAATGACTAATGAATCCCTTCTTCAATTAAATTCCCAAGATTTTGGTCCGCAACAAACAGGGTCCAGACTCGTGATGTGTGTCTGTAATCCCCATATTAAGATCATGAACTGCGAGGTTAACAGCTAGACCAAAGTCCTAGGGACGGACTACTTCATATGTAACTGATCATTTATGTAAACCAGTTTCTGGCTCAGCTGAGGAATTGTTTTTTTCTAACCTGGAACTGAACTTGAGTCTTGAATTTGAGGGATATGGACTAACTGAAACAACCGGAGCAGCATTTCGGTCTGCAACAACTGAAGAAATGCTTCATCAGGGTTCTGTAGGAAGGTTAATGGCAAATTCTGAAGCAAAAATTGTAGATCCGGACACTGGAATTGCTCTGTGTCCTGTTGAGCAAGGAGAGCTCTGGATTAAAGGTCCAATCATTATGCAAGGTAACTTCAATTACTTAACGGAATGATGTTTAACAGAAAGCTCGGTTTCAACTTGTTTGGAATTGAGACATAGTTCATTGTCAACAACACTGTAATATTTTTTCAGGTTACATCGGTGATCCGAAGAACACTTCTGAAACTCTGATGCCATGTGGGTGGTTGAGGACTGGTGATCTTTGTTATATTGATCATCATGGATACCTTTTTGTCGTAGACAGGCTGAAGGAGCTGATCAAATATAAGGGATACCAGGTTCCATTGCTACCTGCATTTGTAACCTTTTAAGTTCCTACGCACCTTACGTTGGAAATCATTCATTCTTGATTTTCAGGTTGCTCCTGCTGAACTAGAACAACTTCTTCAATCTCACCCTGAAATAGTAGATGCTGCTGTCATACCGTAAGATTTTACATTTCCTTTTTCAGACAACTAGGCTAAGACATATCATTTGTACTCTGCAAGAAATGAATCTTTATGAACAAATTGTGACAGATATCCTGATGAAGAAGCTGGTCAACTGCCCATGGCGTTTGTTGTGAGACGTCCCCAAAGCACTCTTGACAAAGAACAAGTGATTGATTTTATTTCAAAACAGGTGCTTCCTCTGAGCTATTTCTCGTGCTCCATCATAAAAATCTACTCCCTCTGTTATAATTCAAGTGTTTTAGTTGACGAGACACAAGTACTTTTTTGAAGTTAGCGGACACATTCTTTTTGACACAAAAAGCAGAAAGAAAAACAAGATACTTAGATTGAAACGAAGGGACTAATAATCTGTCTACCATTTTAGCTCAAAAATCTCATTTATGAAAGTCAAAAGCATTGAGGATAAAGGCACATTGTAGTTGAACTAGACAAGAAACGACTAGCGTGCTTGTCCACGACATAATCGTCCATATATTTTGTTGCAGGTTGCTCCATATAAGAAGATAAGGCGGGTGGCATTTGTTAGCTCCATACCAAAAAGTCCATCAGGGAAGATATTGAGAAGAGAATTAAAAAGGATTCATTTACCAGGATCGAAGTTGTAATCAAGTGTTCTTTCATGTACATTATTTCAATGCTGGATTCTTCAATTCAAAGATAGAATTGGTTCATATGATTTAAGGACACACAGATTATTTAGTTATTAATTTACTGGTTTTGGTTTTTCTGTTATTGGCTTTAACCGTATGAGGTTTCTTCTTAATGAATTAATCAATAACTCGATAGTAAATAGATAATAATATATCTACAATTTTGTATATAAAGTCCTCGACTTAGAGTTTAGTTTCCTACTCTTAGTTATTTTACAATGTAAAAGTGTTTGCTTTTGAGCAAGATGCAATGGACTTATGTGCATGATTCATTTGGTTTGTCATCTTCGACAGATTTGTTTTATCAAATCTTAACGGTTAACCTATAATTGAACTAATAACGATCAATAAGTCAATATTATTATGGTTCTATAACGGTTTAGTATGTCTAAGTCATTTTCAATTGATTTTTTTTTGTCAAATCTTAATGACCTATAATTGAATTGATGACGGTCAATAATTGATAAGCCAATATTATAATGGTTCTATGACGGTTTAGTATATCTATAAATCAAGAAATAATAAGTCAAATCGATAAACTTCAAAACAAAATTAAATCGAACCAATTCTTTCATAGCCTTAGTTGGTAAACTTCAAAACTAAATTGAATCGATCGATACAAACCCCTATTTGAATGACCTTTATGAGATATTTAGATTCCTTTTTATACCGATAACAAATAAGTTAAATGAACTGCTTTGATCAATACACACTTACCACTAATTGGATGACTTTAAGAGATATTTACATTAATTATAAATTTATAATATGTCATAGTTATATATATAAATAATAAAATTAAAAGGAGAAAGTCTTGTTACAATTTTTGACTTTACTTCCGATTACAAAAATAATTTATGTTATAGAATAATAGTACTATATAATACATGATAGGATATGATTTGGATTTTTTTTCTATGTTATAGTAATATTTCATTTTTGAACATTGTCTTATAAGGCAAATATTTGAGTTTGCCCCAAATTTTGCACTTTTGAGTTCCGATGGCTCCATCTGCCGGAGAAGATAAACAAAGTAATCTTCTTTATCCCATTTATTTCTCTGCAATTCCATTATATCCCAAGCAAAATTGACGCAATTTTTGTTGTAGAGAGAGTTGCAGTCATTGGTGCTGGCGTCAGGTTTCTTTAGCTTCTGCAATTGTTGTATCATATCAGTTTAACTTTACCTAATTTTCCAATTCTCTGCGTATAGTATTTTGCTATGTAAACTCTTAAAGCTTCAGTTTTCATTCAACTTTTTAAGTTGATGCCACTAACTTATTTAATATTCAAGTGGACTTGCTGCAGCATACAAGTTGAAAGTTCATGGCTTGAATGTCACAGTATTTGAAGCAGAAGGGAGAGCTGGAGGGAAGTTACGAAGCCTGAGTCAAGATGGCCTAATATGGGATGAAGGCGCAAATACTATGGTATTTTTATTCCTAATTTGCATTTGAATTGTGTGCATTGTTTCCAATTTGGATAAACTAGTAAACAAGTATCTTTGGATCTTATGCAGACTGAAAGTGAAGGTGATGTCACATTTTTGCTTGATTCGCTTGGACTCCGAGAAAAACAACAATTCGTAAGGGTTACTGCTTTAATTATGTGTTATAACCTTTGAAAGAAGCCCTTGGTTCATTTTTGAACTATGTGATACGCTTTAGAGTCTTGAAAATTTCCATGACTTTAGACTTTAAGCTCAGATTCTAACTGCTTTCACTCTGCAGCCACTTTCACAGAACAAGCGCTACATTGCCAGAAATGGTACTCCTACTCTGGTTAGTTTTTTCCATGGAAAGCTTATTAACTTGCATGTTTCTCTGAGTTGTTCAGCTTTACTTGCATTCTCCCAACATGGTGCTTTTGGTGTTTTGTGATTACTCATGTTCTAAGCTAGGTTTTTAATTCCAGATACCTTCAAATCCATTTGACCTATTCAAAAGCAATTTTCTTTCCACTGGATCAAAGGTATGTGGGTCATCCTACCTTCCTGATTTAGGTATAGATTTTGATAAATTCATGTTGAGTCTTTCAACTTGCTCCTTTGGGAAGTATCAATGAAACATCAATGTTCAAACAGGATTGTAATCTTATATCTTCTTATCTTCAAGTCTTGTTTTTAACCTGTTTGAAGTTTGAATGATGAGTTTATGTTTACCATGGCTTAGCGAGATTTGTGTACCAAAATTTACTTCTCGTTTTTAGCAATATAGCTTCTTTGCGGATCCCCTCAGAACTGTCTGTAAAATGCAATTTCTTGCTGTTTAAATAAAATGAGTGTTTATAGTGATTTCGAGATAAAGACATGGTAAATTGCCTGCATAAGCTTAATAATTATAATTGACAATTTGCCTATATACATATTGGTGATCCTTTCTACCAATCAATAGTTTCTTGAGGCAAATACACTTGGGGCTTTAATTTTTGGAAATATCATGAATTTTATTTTAATTTTTTTTTGAGAATGATATCTTGAAATACATTTCACCTCGAAAAATGGTTTAACCGATTAGGTGAATTTTTGACAGGTTAAAGACCCAAATTTCAGTGAAAATATGTAGTTGGTCTAAGTGATTTAGACATTGTACTTCTGGATCATATTCCGAAAGTATTGGTTTCTGAAGTTAGGTTTTTGGAGACAACATTGGAAATTGTTCTTTTGGAGTTAAGGAACGTCAGAACTTAGATCAAAAGCCAAAACAATTCTATGTGTATCATGACATCAGACTTGAAGTGATTATTAACAGTGAATAGTGTAGTGAAGACCTTCATAAAAATACATATATCATATTCATATATTCCCTTTTCATCTTATATCTCATTTATTTCTATCCTATTGTGAGCAATGATGGTTAACTTTCAAGAATATTTTCTTATAAGATAGCTTAATAACTGCAGCTTCAGATGCTTTTCGAGCCACTTTTGTGGAAGAATAAAAAGCTTACAAAGGTGTCTGACAAACACGAAAGGTATAAGATATTATACCCGAGCCACTATTTTCCATGTGCTTTCTTTATTCCCTCCTTAAATCTAGCCTCTTCCCGTTGTTTATAACAGCAATTACCACTATAGTGTCTGCATGGACATGTCTGTTCCATAATCTACATATATTTTTATGGTGATTTTATTTACTAGCTGCATCACATTCACATGCTTTGCACTTAGTCAATCTAGTCGGGCTTTCTACTGCCAAATAAATCGTAAGGGCAAGTTTAATTGACATACCAATCCTATTATATGCAGTGTCAGTGGATTCTTCCAGCGTCATTTTGGAAAGGAGGTTTGCTTACCTTTGATTGACTTTGCCTCTATGCTCCTCGAATCTTCTGATGTTCCATTACAAAAGAAAATCTCACTGTATATAATAACTTTAATTAAATACCTAATATCCATATGTTTTCTTGTTACCTGCTAGGTTGTCGACTATCTAATTGACCCTTTTGTTGCTGGAACATGTGGTGGTGATCCTGACTCGCTTTCAGTGAGTATTCGTCTATATTGCTTGTTTGTCCGTCCTATATTTTTCTAACACAAACCTCAGAGAGGATAAGATAATGGGTCAATATGCCATTGTATAGTTACACAATTTCTCCTACAATTAAGTAAAAATGGTTAACTGGGGGAGGGCAATGTAAACTTGGTGTGTAGCTAGTATATTTCGTGAACCATAGATTTAGGTCATGATACTTAGGCATCATTCTGGTTATCACTCCAATTTCATTGTTTTCTTTCCTTCTGACACAGATGCACCTTTCATTTCCAGACTTGTGGAATTTAGAGAAAAGGTATGTACGTCCAAATTTCTGCCATCACATGGGTTGGAAATCATTCTCCTTGCTTCCTTGTCCCACAGTTTCAGAGGTGCTACTGTAAAACTCTTTTTGTTGATAGAGTATGCAATTTGTTGAGCAAACTCCTTTGCAAAAGTATAAATAATCATCCAAATAGTTCTTTTATGGGATTTGGTGTCAAAACTTGCTAGGTTTGGTTCAGTCATAGTTGGGGCAATTCGATCTAAGTTATCTCCTATAAAGGAAAAGAAACAAGGGCCACCCAGAACTTCAGTAAATAAGAAGCGCCAGCGGGGGTCCTTTTCATTTTTGGGCGGAATGCAAGTAAGTATCCTTTTGTTCTCTTTTTCTTCATGCATTGAAGGTAAAGGGCAGAAAATTTAAACTTTTACAACCACATCTTTTATGCATCATGTATCATTTCAGGGTCAGCCATCTATCTGATTCCACGGATGACTTGTCTAATATTTCAGCATGCACTTCACACACTAGATCTGACTTGTAAATCTTGTCCCTGTCTGGGTGATTTCTTACTTATAAGTTTCTAACATAGGAGGTAGGTGTAAAGGGATGATATACCAAACTTGACTACTTCGACTCATTCTCTTTATCTATTCTCATGAAAAAAATTATTCTTAATGATAGATTATATAGATAAATGCGTAGTGGACTATTGGCATCACTTATGTCTTATAGAAACTCAATCCTGTGATTTCTGTTAGTTATCTTTCATCCTAGTGTTATCTCATCCAAATGTTTTGCAGACACTTACTGACGCAATATGCAAAAATCTCAAAGAAGATGAACTTAGGCTAAACTCTAGAGTTCTGGAATTATCTTGTAGCTGTAGTGGGGACTCTGGGATAGATAGCTGGTCAATTTTTTCTGCCTCTCCACACAAGCGGCAAGCAGAAGAAGAATCATTTGATGCTGTAATTATGACGGTGAGAGACTGGAATGATTGATTCCTTGTATTTGCTTTGATTCAACTAGCTTCATTCAACCTCAGTCTCATAACATGTGATTGTTCAATTCTTGTAATGAAGGACCCTTGAATACCTGAGTCCTGTGCAGATGTTAAATGTTGCCGTTATTGACTATTCTTATGTAAATTAGGCCCCTCTCTGTGACGTTAAGAGTATGAAGATTGCTAAGAGAGGAAATCCATTTCTGCTCAACTTTATTCCTGAGGTTTGTGCTTCTCTGGTCATTTGGTGTTTGTATAGTATGGGCATTCTTGCTTTGTAGAATAACCTCATGTCAGCAAACGAAAATGTCTTTCCACATGATATTGCATTCATTTCCTCAGTTAATGCCTTAATTCAAGTGAACTTTTGAAGTAACTCGGTCTCAGTTCCAAGAGTAGAAAGTTGAACAAACACTATATTTACCTGGAACCCTATTTTCCGTCAGTGTATCTTGAGAAGAGTTATTATATGAAGGGTCAAGTCTGAAGCTATATGTTATGTACTGTGTATATTTGTATGAACTATTATGTTTTGCAGTGTAGCTGAGCATACAATGTGCAGGTCGATTATGTACCACTATCTGTTGTTATAACCACATTTAAGAAGGAGAGTGTAAAGCATCCCCTTGAGGGTTTTGGAGTGCTTGTACCCTCCCAGGAGCAAAAACATGGTCTGAAGACACTAGGTAATGCTTAGGTATTATGTTAAGAAGTGTAGGTAGCTAAAAACTGCCGTGTCCTTATTACTTCTGCACTGCACACAGGCACCCTCTTCTCTTCTATGATGTTTCCAGATCGTGCACCCAACAATGTCTATCTCTATACTACATTTGTTGGTGGAAGCCGAAATAGAGAACTCGCGAAAGCCTCGAGGTTTCTATAATTTCAATTTTGTTGCAGTCTCTTTTACTTTGTTCCTATTATACTTATTGATGATGTTGCTGTCAACTTTTCCAGTCAAATAAAAGATGTTAAATTCTTTATTCACAGGACTGAGCTGAAAGAGATAGTAACTTCTGACCTTAAGCAGTTGTTGGGTGCTGAGGGAGAGCCAACATATGTGAAGTACGTGAATTCTTAGTATATAGCTGATCTAATTCAAGCGTCTGCAGGCTTTGCTTTGAAAATTTGAGATTTTGAAAAGCTGGTTATTTCTTTATTTGTAGTCATTTATGCTGGAGTAAAGCATTTCCATTGTACGGGCATAACTATGATTCAGTCCTAGACGCAATTGACAAAATGGAGAAAAGCCTTCCTGGATTATTCTATGCAGGTAATATTTCAAATTTTTTTGCTTGAAATAGCATCTTCTTTTCTTCCCCTAGATGCAGCTTCTTTTCAACGAGTAAGGTTCGCAACATACTCTACTATAGGCCATGTATCATGTCACCTTTAACTTGGTAAATATTCTTCTGTCTGAGATCACCTCTGTGTGCTTCAAAGCCAAATACACTCTTAGAATGCTTTTATCTAGCATATGCCTACTTAGCATTGATTTGCTTGGCATGAAAGCTGAAGCTGAGTTGAGTTTCCACCGACTTAAATCCCAGTTAATAATTTATGTCTACTCTACTTTGACATGAACTCTACCATGGTAGGTAACCACAAGGGGGGATTGTCAGTTGGCAAAGCATTATCTTCTGGATGCAATGCAGCAGATCTTGTTATATCATATCTTGAAGCGGTTTCAGCTGACACCAAAAACCATAGCTGAAATCTATTCTCTTGCAGGTAACACTACATCTCTCTTATTCTCTCTCTGTTGTTAGTTTTTCTACATTTTAAGTATCTCATCTTGTTATAGCTGAAACAACATTCCCTTTCCTCTACCTCATTTTCTATTTTCTTAAATTCGAGTACAAGTTCCCTGTTGCCAAACTTGTGACTGCTTTGATTGTGGAATTTTGCACATTACCACCTTATGCTGATTGCTGATTCCATCTTAAATCCGACCACTCATTTCCTGCAGGTTTCTATTCTTTGTTCCACAAAATCGTTTAACTTCATGACGAGGAGCAACTTTAACGTGCAGCCAGTGACGCAGCTCAAGCATGAAACTCTCTTTCAAAGAGGAGCTGCGTTTCTGGAAAATGAAGTGTTCAAATGTTTAATTTACACACCTGTTATGGTAGCTGTTAGTGTTACCAATAGATGTTGGTGAATTTTTTGCCGATTTTCTTTCCTTGCTTTTACATCATACTCAAGGTGACCAGTCACTTTCCCTTTAAATGTGTGCCCAATAAGAGCAATAGTTTCTTTTTTTTTTTGTGGTCAAAAAGAGCAAAAAAAATTGTGCTTACTGTTAACTTGCCACAGTACAACAAAGTAGAAAAAGATACTAGTGAGCATAAGAAAAGGGCACATTTCAGTTCATAAATCATAGATTTTCGATAGTGATGGATGTAAAGTTATGTAGTTCAAGTACAGTTCACAAAAATAATTTTACTGGTGGATGTACCTACTTATGATACTCGATTTAGCTTTAATAATGTTAGATAATTATGATATTTTAAAAGTCACAAAAAATATTTGAAGTTGTCATTCTTTTTTATATTAAAAAAAAAAGTAAAACAAAAAACGCATAGTATGGCGTTTTGCCTTAGGTGGTGCAATTATAACAACTTTATTTGTTGTGGAGCATAATAGGTGGTACAATTGAAATGATGTTGATATGAAAAGAAAGGCAAACAATAAATAGCAAAATGACTCTAAAAAGTCAAAAAAAACCTTCAATGGTAGTACAAGGAGCGCTAAAATCAAGCAAATAACACTTCCTTTTTTTGTCTATATTTTTTGACTTGACACTAAATCGTATAGTAAATAAATAAATTCTAGTTTAAAGTACATTTTTGTGACGATATTAGGCTGAGCATAACAGAATGAAGAGGAATTTATATCAATATTTTTGTGAAGATATTAGATAACAGAATGAAGAGGAATTTGTATGAGAATAAAAAGAAAAGTGCATAGAAACTAAAATAGTACTAGTACTTGATTCACGGACGAACATTTATGTTTGGTATCTCTTACTCCAGGTCCACATTTGTCTCTGCCATTGTCATTACCTCACCTTGTTTTGCTTGGCACCTGCCAATCAGTGGCTGACACAGTCAATTTAATGAAAATAATTTACTTGTTCACTTTTACTCGTTTAGTTTAGGGACAACAGTGTCATCTGTACAGTAGTTGTGTTTCTTGTTTTGGAGCAAAATAAAATAATAATGTACAGGCAGGCTTGTGTAATTGAACAATCTTAAATGACCTTTAATGTTAAAATCCAAAATGAGTAAAGTAATCAAGCACACGACAACCCACCTCCCTCCTCCTTTGGGTCTTGTATATTTTCCAATAGGAAAAAGACATTCTTTTTCTCACTCACTCACACAACTCAAAGGCACCCCCACCTGGTTTTTGTTTTTTTCTTCTTCTCATGAATAGTTAATCACTAATCCCTTTGCTGTGTGGGGGAAAAAAGAAAAAAAGGTACCATCTTGGCCTGCCTTTCATTTGATTTTCTGGTTTAATGTTTCTATGGAAGTGCAAAGTTTCTCATTTTCTCTTGGGAAAAATCTTGATATTTCTGGTGTAATGTTCTATGTAAGTCATTTCTTTTTCATTTTCTCAGTGATGTTACTGTACTTCATGCCACATTGTGAATTTGTGATGTAGCTGTTTAGTCTTCGTTTTTGCTTTATTCGAGATGGGGTTACTCTCATTCTCTTCTGTTACTCTGCCAATCTACTACTTCTCTGCTCTTTCAATCTCTGTCCCTTATACTTTTTCTGGTGACCAAATGTTGTATATTTTTGTTTTGAGCTTCTTTTCTTGTATTGATTTCTAAGGTCTTGTATACTTAATGTGTTCAGTTGACTTGAGCACCCACAAGTTAGAACTGTCAAGTAAATGGAAACACTGTTAACGAAGTACTCGAGTTTCTAAGCCTAAGAAATCATTTGATTCTTCAAGTTCAGACTAACTTGAGACTAACTGGTCCTCCCAAGAGTAGGCTGAGTTGTTGATAGGATCAAATTTCTTTTAAGTTTGGAATATCTTGGTCTTTCGTACAACTTGAAGATGAGTTTTCTATTTTTTATTTGCAGACTCATATCATCCGATTGATGACCATTCCTTGTCTTTGTTTCTGAAATCATGGTTTTGGGACTGAAAACTAGGACTAGGAATAGCCCGTCAGTTCAAGTCGAATATCTAATCCATATTAAGGAGATTAAACCTTGGCCAGCCTCACAGTCACTGAATACGCCTCGTGCTGTTCTAATCGAATGGCAATATGGTGATAAGCTCTCTGGATCTACTAATCAAGTTGTGCCATCGTTGGGAACTGGTTCTGGTATTGGTGACGGAAGAATTGAATTCGATGAGTCTTTTAGACTTCCTGTGACACTGTTAAGGGAAACTTCCTTTAAAAGTGGAGATGGTGACACTTACCAAAAGAATTGCATTGAATTCCACTTATATGAACCCCGGCGTGATAAGACTGTGAAAGGTCAGCATTTAGGAACTGCTACAATTGACTTGGCAGACTATGGTGTTATTAGAGAAAGTTTGAGCATATGTCCCCCCATTAACTGCAAGCGAACTTACAGGAACTCAGCACAGCCCCTTCTTTTCCTGAAAATTCAGCTAGTTGAGAGGTGTCGTATGAGGCCATCCTTGAGGGACAGCTTGAAAAGAGAAGCATCGATGGACCGAAATGGATCTCTTTCTAGATTACTGAGTGAAGAATATGCAGAGGAAGCTGAGTTTGCTTCATATACTGATGATGATGTTTCTTCTCACTTATCATTGCCTGTTTCTTCTTCAACCAACGGCTCCAACTATGGCTCACCACCTCAAGGAGAGGTATAATGCTTGCTTTTCTATCAATAACTTCTGCTGTGGAATCACTTATATCTGAATGGGATTCTTCCTTTATGTTACTTCCAGACTGCCGTAGCATGCATTTTTAATTAATGTACTTTGTAGAAGTTTGCATCATTAGAGTTAAGAGGTTCATGACCTATCGAATCGAAGCATTTTAAATTAAATGCACTCTGTACAAGTTTGCATCATTTTAACATGAATGGTTGGTTATATAATGTTGCTTTTCCTATGTAATGAAAAACTTAGCTAGTTTGATACCCATCTGGCACTTAATTGCAGGAAAGATTTACGGGAGTAAAAAGTAGCCCGGGACAAGACGAATATGAAAATGTATTAGATGATAAGAGAAGGCTTAAGAATATGGAAAAAAAGCAAGGGACAAAATCTCCTTCAAGATTGCAAGGAAGTTTGTCTCACACCTCAACTGATTTGTCTTTTGATCTGGCGTGGATCTCAAAGAAAATTGGTGCTAGTAGTAGCACTCAGTATGCAACATCTAATGTGAGTAGTATAACCGGAGATACTCAGAATGACTGCATGTTGATCAAACAGGACAAACAAGCACAATGTGTAGAACAAATAGTGGCCAGTGATGAAAGTGGTGGTGAAATATCCTGTCGGCGGAGCTCTGAGGAGGGCTTTTTCGATGCTCATCCAGCTGAAAAAGCCTGTCCAGTTCTGCACATCACAGATGAGAGTAGTAACTTTGTGAACACGGTTAGTAATTTCTCCGACAATGAAATTGAAGAGAACACTTCAACTCCATCTCTTAATGGGCTGTGTGATGATGCAAGAGATGCAGCTACTCAAAATGGAAACAGTGAGGATCATCGGGAAAATAGTCAACAATGTAGTCCTCATAATGGAGGGCAACACCAGGAGAATGAGCATGAAAAAGAAATCTTGGAAAATAAAGGGCGATGCAAAAAGGATGAGTCAGTCAGTTGCTACCCCGAAGAGGCTACTCTAGTACCTGTCCTGAAGGAAACTGGTGCAGTTTCTGCTTACCGGGACAGTTCTGGAGCAAAGAGTACTACTCCCCAAAACGAGATATTAAAGCATGTGATGTCAGTCAGGTCATCATCAGAATCAAATAGGGATGGATCTGTCGGGAGTGATCAGCTTCTAGTGCAAGATACTCCAAAAGGTGTTAAAGGTTTTTCAAGCAATGAAAGAAAAGATCAAAAAGTGAGTCCTAGGGATACCACAAACATTCTTTTGGAAAGCAAAATCCATAAGCTGGAGCAAAGAGTAAAGATGCTTGAAGAAGAACTGAGAGAGTCTGCTGCTATTGAAGTTGGCCTTTATTCCGTTGTTGCAGAGCATGGATATTCCGCGAATAAGGTCCATGCTCCGGCTAGACGCCTGTCTAGGTTCTATCTACATGCCTATAAAGAAAATTCTGTATTAAAAAGGGGAAATGCTGCTAAGAGTGCTATATCTGGAATATATTTGGTTGCAAAGGCATGTGGAAATGATGTTGCTAGGTACTTTTCAGTCCTCACTTTCTAATGTATTATCTGCATTCAGACAAGCAGGTTTGAAGTTCTGATGTAATATCTGCATTCAGACAAACAGTTATAGTTATTACCTAGGTGCCTTTAGAGTAGTTTTATTTATTAGTCGACTTTTTTCTTATGGGACCAAATTGTTCAGCTTAAAAGGATTTAAATATGAAATGTAGAAGCACTCTCATGGGCGCTATCCGAAGTTCTTAATTATGATGGTCTCCAGAAATATTTACTGTAATGCATGCACAATACAGTTATTTGTTTCTTCATACGGATTCACTTATTTGGTCTGACCACAGGTTAACTTTCTGGCTATCAAATTCAGTGGTGCTGAGAGCAACTATAACCAAATTCCATGGGCAGCAACAGATACCTCTTTCTGCTGATAGTATGCCTGAAAAAACTGTTGTCAAGGACAAGAAGAAGAAATTTTCTCCACTTAAGTGGGAGTCTTGCTCCAGCAATGATGTCAGAAATGACATTTGTGAGAGCTTAGGCAATTGGGAGGACCCTGTTACATTTATAAGAGCACTTGAGAAAATTGAGGCTTGGATATTCTCCCGCATCATTGAATCTATTTGGTGGCAGGTGTCTCCCTCTCTCTCGATCTCCCCACAACCTCCTAAAGCACAGAGGCATAAAATGAATCCTAAAGACGTCATTTATTGATTTTTGAACCTGAAGAACCACTACCTAACTCTACTGTGGTTTATTCATTTTTTTTATTTTTTCAGACGCTCATTCCATATATGCAGTCTGGTGCTGCAACAGCAATCTGTAATGACATGGGTCCAGAGATAAACAAATTTAGCAGTACGGCGTCTAGTTCAGGTGCTGAAGAGCATGGAAACTTTTCGTTGGAGCTTTGGAAGAAAGCCTTGAGACATGCCTGTGAAAGGATTTGCCCTATTCGAGCCGGAGGACATGAATGTGGTTGTTTGCATTTTCTCTCTAAATTGGTATGGTCTGACCACCTTTCATTCCAATTGTACAAGCACCTCCTGCATATCCCAAGTTTTTTCTTTCTTTCAATAGGTTTAATGTGGATCAAACTGTGATGGTCTTGATATCGGTCCATCTTTGCTGCTAATTAATGTTCATGAAAACCAGATAATGGAACAATGTGTGGCTAGATTGGACGTAGCTATATTCAATGCTATCCTTCGAGTGTCTTCTGATGAGATGCCTTCGGATCCTATATCAGACCCCATTAGTGATGCTGAGGTGCTTCCCATTCCAGCTGGAAAAGCTAGCTTTGGGGCAGGTGCACAACTGAAAATTGCGGTGAGCGTCTTGGTTGAACTTTTCCAGTTAGAGTTTTTATGTATACATGATTGTAAGTCTACTACTTATCTTGATGCATAATAGCAAGAGTATTTCCCTTTGTCACTTCTCCTTCTTTTTTACCTCAAGAAATAAACCAACTTTTTATAATGTTATGATGTTTCTGTCATATGGATTGCAGATAGGGAATTGGTCCAGATGGATCACTGAACTTGTTGGCAGCGGTGGTGCCAATTCAGTAGACGATGAAAGTAGAGCAGATAATGAAGATGATGGGAGTGAATACGATTCCTCTTCCGAGTCTTTCAATCTCCTTAACGCACTGAGTGATCTTATGCTGCTTCCAAAGGATATGTTGTTAAGTAGGACAATAAGGAAAGAGGTTCATCTCATAACCTTAAAAATGTCATGTTTATTTTGTTTGCTTCCAATTGTTCATATTTCTTTCTCCTTGAGCCTTACTCTTCAGGTCTGTCCCACATTTGGTCCGATCATAATCAGAAGGGTTCTTAATGTTTTTGTCCCGGATGAGTTTTGCCCTGATCCAATACATGAAGTTGTACTTGAAGCTCTTAACTCCGAGGTAAGCTCATATCATCTCTTTGACTTTGTTCATTTTCCCATGCTATAGTTTGGAGTAAAGTTGATGAATTAAGCATTTTTTGTTATTACAATACAACGAACCAAGAGTTGTCTGCAATTTTTTCTGGTTAGGATCCTTTTGATGCCGAAGAAGATTCTGTCATGAGCTACCCATGCACAGCAGCTCCTGTAGCTTATAAGCCACCTTCAACAGCTTCAGTTGATGGTCTATTAGGTGATGTTAGTCACCATTCTCAGCTGAGACGAAGCAAATCTTCAGTGCTCAAGAAGTCATACACAAGCGATGATGAACTGGACCAACTAGATTTGAACTTTATCATTTCTGAGGGCATTGCAACTTCACCTCTTGTAAAATCCAGTAGGATAGCAGAAGGTAGCGGAAATGGAAATGCTGTTAGGTATCAACTCCTTCGGGAAGTTTGGATGAAGAGTGAATAATATAATTTTGACCTCTCAAAATGTGTAAGCAACAATATGGTACACTGCCTTCTTTACTTCTGTGAATAAATGCTTGCAGCTTAGGCAATTGCTCTAGTCCTTATTTCTATCTTTACAGACCATCTATCAACTATCAACATCAGGACAATATAGCATGTAGTATAGAAGTGCAATGTATAGCTTTTTACAGCCAAAACTTTGCAGAACACGATACATTCAAGAATCATATGGGTGACAACTGCCACAACACGAACTAATAAATGTGGATTTGAAGTTTTACACAACATAAGCATTCATGAAAAATGCACTTTGTAGAAATCTATATATGGAGAGTATAATGTAAGCTTGTCTAATGCTCACACCTCTTCTGCAGTAGAACTAGATTGTACTCTTTTAAACAAAAATACATGTATTCCCGCCCAAAAATTAGAGTTTGTTACACTCATATTTCCTATACTTAGTAAGCTTGCAAAAAGAATGAAGATCAGCATCCTGCGGTCAACTGTGTAGAACCAACTGCATTCCTGTGCTGAAGATGCAAAGCAGCCAAAAGGCCTTGCCATGTTTCTCCAGGTCCTCCAGCCACTTGAAAATCTAGGAGCTTTCTCTGTTTCCTGTAGTATTCTTCTAGCGGGTTGACCTAATATAAGACAGAATGGTGATATGTATCAGTTGATGTTGTTTTTACTGAGAAAATTTTGATCCAAGATCATGCAATTAGTTTTATCATGCTATTAAATGAAAGACAAATCAAACAGAATATTTAAACAAATCGAATATACAATTCACATACATCACATCACAACTGCAGGAAACATCACTTTTGAAACATATAGATATTTGCACAAACAAAGTAAAACTACGTGAGAAGACCAAGTGAGTACCAACAGTTCCACAACAAATGGCATAGATATATAAACAATTCAGTGTGGTTACGTCAACTAGCAATCAGGTACTCCGTATATTAGCTATCAAACAAAAGATCTTTGATTTGATTTTTCCTCAAACAAGATACTTGAAGGCCTAAAATGACATTTTGAAACAGCACATTTGCATGTTGAATTCAGCAAGCACTAGTATTTACACACATCAAGAATGCTAAGGAGGGAATCTATAGTCCAATTCATTGAATGTTAAAAGAGGCAATCTACAATTTCATTCATCTCAAGTTACAATATCAATTTTTTTAGAGTATCTGCAACTGTAAAATTTAAAGCATCATTAGGTACCTGCTCTGCATGCACATGCAGGTTCTTCCTCGAGACATCTTCCATGATACTTGAAGGCCTAAAATGACCACCCTCTGGCTGCCGACTGGTACTAATTCCAGAAGCCCCCATGCGGAGGAATTCCAGTGGTGGATAAAGCCCAGTGCTTTTATCTTTCTTTGACACCAAATCCTCTGCGCGTTTAAGATTCAGAACTAAATCTATGTCCACAGTTTTGTCCAGGATCTCCTGCAAAAACAAACCAGTTCAACATAAATCAGTTGAAAATAAACAGGCCTCTTTGATCAAAGTATAACAAAATTTACTTTCGACGTTTTATTAACAAGTTTATGTATTATTCTGTCCAGAACACTAGAAGTCAACAACAACAACAACAACAACATGCGCACGGTGATCCCACAAAGTGGAGTTTGTGGAGGGTACACAAACCTCACCCATGGAGTTTGTGGAGGGCACACAAACCTCACCCCTACCTCAGAAGTAGAGAGACATGTTAACGATACGGAAGGGAGGCTATACTTACAGCTTGAATCTTTGATCGAGGAATCCCATCCAAGATGAATCCACTTTCACCACTGCAATATCCTTCTTCTAGCCTCTTTGACAATAAACCAAATATAACCTCTTCCGGGACAAGTTTTCCCTGGTTGACAGCATCTGCTATCTTCATTGAGCCATAAACAAAGATGGAAAGTATTATTGGGTTAAACAAACAAAAAGAACAGGTGTAATGTGAGACTATCTTAAAGCAAAAGAGAAAGTACTCCTTTGTTCCATTTTACATGACATTTCTCAAGGGAAATCAAATTTAGTGCAACTTTTCTACTTATGTAAATTATATGTTAATGCAGAGATCAATCATATAATCAAGCAAACAATTAAAAGGTTTGAGCTCAATCAAGCTTATAAACTTTTCATTCTGAGCTAGCATAGATCAATTATATGTAAATTTTGTAATTCAATCCCTCAATTCAAAGTTAATTCTTTCAATTATTTTAACAATTTGTCAAAAATATGACCAGCTAATAACTAAAAGAACAATCTTTATTTTCATATTTCCATTGCAGATAGATTGAAAGCTCAAACAAACAGAAATGCAGAATAAAACAAAACCTGCTTGTAGAGAGAAGAACGAGGGTGGAGCTCTTGGCGAACGAGTGAACCCATGGAAATATGAGGGACACCTAGAAGCTTCGAGAGCCACTGGGCATACACGTGTCTCTGTGCCATAGGATCACCCATAATCACCCACTGCACTCCCCTTCGAGGAACCGATCCCTCAGATTCCTCCATTACGCAGCTCCGGTTCTGAAACTCTTCATATTCGTAATCATCGTAATCGTAGTCTACTAGCTGAGCTGCAGCTGATCCGTAAGACCGTAGAGATTCAGTCCGAATAAGTGGCTTCGCCGCCGCTCTGATACGGCTGAGCAATGCCATCGCCGGCTGGAAAATGATTCTCTGTATAGCCGCCCAGAGAAAACAAGAGGGTTTCTCTAAGGAAAGCAAATTGGGGTTTTAGAGACGCGAAGATGGTGGAGAGTGAAACATTGTCCCTGAATGTGGGATTTATTTACGACAATGACACGAGCTGTGTGACACGTGTCAATCATCAAGCGGTGGAAGAAATTGAATCGGGTCCCACATTTATTTGTATTTGTTGTGCTTAACGAAAAGATCTGATTGGGAGAAATTACAGTCCACACGACTGGGAGAGACGTTAAATGACACGTGTCAAATTTAAATTAGTTCATCGACCGCGTCCACAGGATTTTCATGGACATGCACTTACTTTAAAAAGCAAATACAAATATATTTTAGAATAATCGAGAGTTCGAGACGATAAGAAATACACCCTCCGTCTTATTTTATGTGACATTTTTCCTATTTTGAGATTCAAACAAGTGTATATTTGATCGTATTTTTTTCATAGATCATTTTAAACATTTTGGACTATATATAATAATCTTTACGTAGTTTACAAATATATAAATTTCATTTCAAAAAATTTAAAAATTTTATACGCAAGTGTCCGATCAAAGTTAAATTGTTGGACTCCCGAAAAATAAAAAGTGTCACATAAAGTGGGACAAATAGAGTAAAAATATGAAACTAAACTCTAAGTTAAGGACTTCATCGACCGAATGTTATAAATATAATTTTATTGATTTACTATTGAATTATCGATTAGACCGTTAAAGAAAAAACTTCTAACCATTAAAAACTAATAACTCAAAATTAAGAAAATCAAAACTCATTACTAAACCGCCTAAATCAATAACATAACTCATTACCAATAAATCAATAACTTTTTTTCAATTTGAATTATCTATTTGGGTCGATTTGTTGAGCTACAACAGGTTCAATGAAATTAAATAATCCATGCATGGTGTGAAAATTGATATATTAACTAACAGCCTTCACACCTAACGACGGCAGAGTTCTTTTGATTTTCGATTTATTGTATTACCTTTTCCGTCCGATTTATTTGTCATGATTTTTAATTTTTGAGTTAAATTATAAAAATTTTAATTAATATTTTAAGATTTATTTTTTCATCATATTAATATGCAATTTTTTTTTTTTACAATTTACAGTATTTTTCATATAGTTTTAGAATATCTAATTTTTGATTTAAAATATCGAATTAATATAATCTAATTTTTGTTTCCCTTCTCCATTTTCTAATTCGATTTAGGTTTATGAATCATTTATATGCTAACATTTTTAATGCACAATAACACAAAATAATGTAGCAAACGTAAAGAAGGAGCAAAATGCCTTGTTTTTAAAACTTTCTATATTTCTGTCTGTTAGGAACAGCCAACATATATAAGTACTTTATTTAAATAATTCTAATAGTAATTGGTAAAATCAATACTATCTTTTTTAGGTGTAAATTCTACTATTTAAAGCTTTTCTATATATCACCTTGAATACGTTGAATTTGGACTTTATTACACCCAATAAAAGGGCTGAGAATATATACTATGTTTTACTGGTTATTTATTTGACTTTAAATTATAATATTCTAATCCAAATCTTCTTCTTCCACAAAACTTGGAACATTCTCAGATACTTCTATGTTGTTTCCTTAATTTCTCCAAGTAGACGAAATTTGATAAATCAATAACCAAACACACCTTTTATATTAATCTCCTTTACACACACACACCACGCGTTATTAATTTTACTTTTCTACTTTCAAACACACATATATATGACTATATGGTTTCTTCTCAATTCTATTCTGATCTTCCTCTCACTTTTGTTTTGTTTGTTCAAGAGACCATATATGTCTTTCATTTTAGGGAACTCATAATAAATTCTTGTGTTATTTTTCTTCCTCTACTTTCTTTGATTGTGATTGTGATTTTGCGATAATAATTAAGGATGGAAGGATACAAGCGACTTTTTGAGCATATAGATGAGAATGGAGATGGGAAAATATCAGTATTGGAGTTGCAACAATGTGTGGATTTGATCATAGGCAAAGACGTATTGTTGTTTGAGGAGGCAGAGGCAGCCATTGTGGCCCATGACTCGGATAACGATGGGTTATTAGATTTTGATGATTTTATGAGATTAGTAGAAGATGGAGGGACGAAAGAAGAGAAAGAGCGCGAGTTAAAGGAGGCGTTTAGGATGTATGAGATGGAAGGATGTGGATGCATAACGCCAGAGAGTTTAAAGAGAATGCTTCATAGGTTAGGGGAGAAGAAGAGTGTTGATGAGTGCAGAGGAATGATAGGTAGATATGATATCAATGGTGATGGTTTGCTCAATTTTGAAGAGTTTGTTATTATGATGTGTTGCTAGTTATTAGTTACATATCAATCCTATTATTATTTTTTAAAGCATAGTTTAATTTGTTACTTTTTTATTGGTAAATATATACTATATGGATATTTGATTTGATATATACATGCATGCATGCATGGATTCTCAATATTGTGATCAATCTAATTTGACATTGGGCAACAAATAACTACTCGTATCAATTAATGGCCCAATGTTAAATGGGTGGATCAATATGAATTTTTATGGTGGGCTGATTGAAGCTCCGCCCAAAGTAGTATTTCCATAAACAAAATAGGGAAAACTGTCTTATAATTAGATACTTCCTTCGTCTGGTATTATTTGTCATGATTTTTATTTTTAGAGTCAAATCATAAAAACTTTGATTAACAATTTAAGATATATTTTTTCATCACATTAATATGCAAATAATTATAAATTATAGTACTTTTTATATAGTTTTAGAATATCTAATTTTTGGTTTAAAATATCGAATTAATGCAATTTAATTTACCTTTGAAAATTAGTCAAATTGACTTTCGATAAGCACAACATGACAAACAATTCCGGACGGAGGGAGTATATTTTTATTACCAAATACACTAAAATAAGGAGAGAGGCGAACGAGATGGGGAGGGAGGCGAACGAGATGAGGAGAGAGATAGTCATGTATCTAATATATAAGTAAATTCACTTGGATACAGTGTATCTAGAACACAAATTACACCTAATATTGACCTCATGTATCTCGAGATATATGTATCTACACGCATCGAAATCTGATAAAATTTATAATATATCTAAATAATTAACTACTAAGCTAGTAAAATTTGACTGTGTTTTTTTTAAAAAAAATTGTGGACATATAATTGATTCTTGAAGAATAGGAGGAAAGTGAGGCAAAGATATTTTGCAATAGATTCATAATGAGTGGTGCATGAGTCATAGTGATGTGCAAGAACTCAACTGAGAGAAAATGAAACAATAAAGCTCTACTATATATGAGGAAAAAGTAAATAATGTTCCATTCAAATCTGTTTTTATTCAAAATCGAATATTAATCATATAGTCCAACAATATTAATTACCATTAGTATATATTGAGTAGTACACAATATATATACACCAGATCAATAGAAAGACTCTAAATCCGTAATATATATATATAACTTAAATACTCTTAACTTTTCTTTTTTTATTATTCTAATATATGTAATTTAAGAAATTATCATTCTAAAAATTTGTCAATTCGAAGCATAACATATTACAAGTATATATATGTGCATTGGCCATCAAATCAAGTCATGACCGATTACTGAAAAAAGCAAATGGACAAAAAGCTCACTTATTGCTTTCTCTATTACTTTTCACCTATCAAACCTTTTCTCTTTATGGTGTTGTCTCTTGTTTAAGTATCTTCAACAATTAATTAATCATTATATTAATTGTACATGTGACGAGTGTTGGACCATACTAGCTTATATACCTTTGGAAAATTGAGTTAAATGAAATACATTATTTATATCATTCATTATATTTTGAGATAAAAATTATTTTTACTCTAGTTTTAAGTGACCAAACACACCTTTATTACATTATATTAAAATTCATAGATCTATTAGAATTTTAACTTATAATAGTTAAAATCTAAATTAAATTTGTTTATTTAGGAGATTTGAAGTCGAAAAAGATACGATGATATATAATAAAATAAGATTTGTAATGTGAGGATAAAATCAAAAGACCCGATATTGTTGCTATATCTGTGTGTGGGGGCCTGACTGGTTCTCATGTCCAGACGTATTTGTCAATTTAGGTGACCAAAATATTGTCCTATCAGAAAATAACATAACAATTTACTCATTTTTTTTTGAGCTAAATGCAATTCCTAACATATATGTTAGTATTTCTTTTTATTTGGATTTGTATCGAATTTGGCTAAAGAAAAGTTTCGTAAAATGATTATTAATAAAGGTGACTCAATACTTAGCAAGATTTGGAACCCAAAAATTATAATAATATTTATCATTCCATCGTAATTTTTATTATAAAGATGTGTTTATAAATTTTGAATTTATTGGAATTAATATATTAAAATTTTTAGCATTAGCTAGAGTCTTTAATCTCTTTTATTAGGAATAGTAAAATAACTGCTATATATCATATTTTAATCAACGTTTACCCTAGATACAGACGTAGACCTTTTCTTTAATCTTTTTTTAACGAACACCTACTAAATTTGGTCTAGCTAGCAATAACAATAATAACTAATTAAATAGAGACGGCAGAAAATTAATTTCTATAAGTATATAACGTTCTTTTCTCTACTTGGTTGAAGGAGTAATAAAGTTTGAACTCATACGACATTAATATATTGTGATATCGTGACGAAATAATTTTACCATTAAAAAATTTAAAAATTTAATAAATTTTGGACGTCGAATAAAAAAAATAATGGAATACACTCATTATTTGCAAGTCTTATTGTTACAGTATTGGGTTGTTACAATTTACAACTTGTCAGGACCAAAATATTAAACACCATGCATTCATATTCATTTAATTTGCATATTGACCTAGCTACTACAAAAGATAAATTTAATGTTCTCACCTTCCCTCAACTACATATATCTTTTCTTTGTTTTTAAAATTTATTTAAAAAATTCATTTTTGAAAGTATAACAATAATCTCTATTAAATAATTTAATTTACGGGATTAAACTCGAGATTTCTAATTAGCTTATAACCATTTAAAGTATTTTTAATTTTATTTTATAACTTTTTTATAAAAGACACGAGGAAGGAAGAAAAAAAAGAAAAGGGGAATCTGAACAAAGGTGAAACCATAAACTTGCCACTTTTCCAGCCACATTGCTATACAACTATCACATGATAATAATTCTAAAAGGTCACATAATTCCAAGGAAACTAATCAAATATAATCCCTTGTAATTTAAATATATATATATATATATATATATATATATATATATATATATATATATATATAAAAAGTAAGTAGATCTTTGATAGACATATTTAGCATAAAATTAAAGTAATCAGGTAACACAAATAAAGCAAAAACAGATCTTTTCCTACTCACCACCTCTCGACTTCCTAAATAATTAAGAGGTCTTAAAAATAATACTCATTTTACTCGAAATTAAATTCAGATTTGTCTCCAATATTGTTACATCACAAAAAAATAGTCTCTAATTTTTATAAATGCATGAAACTCTTTATAAAATAGATAGATATATTATTTTTTTAAAATTTGATAAAAATTGAAAAGTGTAATATATAAAATATATTTAATATCGAGATACATCAAATAAATATAACTAATAAGTTACGGCAAAGCAACCAATTAAATGATTCGTTGTTTTCTTCTCTTTTAATTAGAATTTTGGAATATGAAAAAATCTTTAGGAAGAAACGGAACGGAAGGGGAAACGCATGGTGCGTATGATATAAACTTTTTGTGTGGGACCACACCAAAGCCATTCTAACTTCGCTTTCAAGTCCCAATTGAAGAGTTTTTTCAGTCACTCTGAGTAATAGTAGCAGGCAGCACCTTTCTTCTTCTCTCTAAATTCTATGGATTAATTTGTGATTGTTGAAGAAGAAATGGGTTCATGTGTTTCAGTGCACAAAGACCCTCAATTTCGTCTTGTTTTTGGGTCCAAAACTGCTCATCATACTCCATCACCTCTACAACAAAAACCAACTCATCGATCTTCAACGCCCTTTCCTGATTTCGGTATCTGATTCTCTTACTATTATTGTTTCCTGTCTTTTCTTTTTTTTTTAAAAAAAAGAAAGATTTTTTTGAGTTAGTTTGATTCTTGCCTCTGTTAGTACTCTTAATTAGGTACTAAGATGAGTTATGGGTATTCAGAATTCATAAACTTCAAATTTTGGTGAATTTTGATTATGTGGATGTATTTAAGGAGGTGATTAGTTGAACATCTTTTAGTTCAATTGTGATGAGAATAGTTGAGGTTGGTGGCTAGAAAACAACAATTTAATGTATACTTTTTCATAATTTCTTAGAAGCTATTTTAGAATCTTGTATAATGCCAAAATTTAGATGGTTTGGTTGATGGGGCCTCTGTAGCACATGTTGTCATGAGCAGGGCAATTTTTTTAAAAAAATTATTTCTGGAGACAAAGAAGCTTAACATAAAAGAAGAAGAAAATAGCTTACATTTATTAAGAACTGATTTAAGAAGATTAGCCTGTTTGGATTAGCTTATTTGAAGTGCTTAAAGTCAAAATAGCTTTTAAGCACTTGGTTTTAAGTAAAATGTAAAAATAAGCCAAAAAAATATAAGTTAGGATTTCTGACTTGTGGCTTATAAGTCAAAAGCCAAAAGCCAATCCAAACAGGATTTGTTTAGTCATTGCATTATTCTATTTCTTGCTCGCAACTACTTTGATTAAATGAACATTTCTTATAAAAAGCTACAACCTGGTATTTCATTGTGGTTGGTAAAAAATATGTTGTTTGTTTTCGACAGACATATTTTCAGTATTCACTGAGTTTTATTGCTGAATGTAACAGATTTTTTTGTTAATAAAATTGGCACGCTTGACAAGTTTTATTTTACCTGACTTTTCGTTGTTGATAGCAGAAGAAAAATGTTATACACTTAGTTTGAAATTGCTAGTTGCATTCACCCTTCTCGAAATTCAGTTATGTTCATGTAGATTAACAAAGATCAGTAGAGGATGGTTCGTCTACCTTTGTCAAGTGTTCCATTTCATCATCTTGTGTTCTTGATCACATGCCCAAATTATAGCTCTATTTTTTTGATAATCATTCATCTTTTTGTTGCATCTTACTATTTACAAGATAAAAGGCCTAAGACACAAGGGTTTACCAATGAATGCTCCCAGTCAATATCATTTCTCTTGATATCTATTAGAGATATTTCTTTGAGGCTGCATATTAGGCCTTATGGTCTATTACTCCTTTCAACTTTCTTCTTTAGCTTCTCAAAGTACAGCTATGTGAAATACCTTGCAGATTGTTGGAGCATCTTCCTGCATAATGTTTATGTTTACTGTCGTGTAATTTAAGTGCATCTCTTTATCCGAGAGTCAAAGACATCTCTTTGTTATTGTAGGTAGTAAGGAGGAGACCTTCTTTGATTCCCAGGCTTGGTTAGATTCTGATTGTGATGATGACTTCCTTAGTGTAAATGGAGGTAAGATATGTTCTTCAGTTCATGATGTATGCTTCATTCTTTTGATCAATATTTATCGTAGTATGTATTAGGATTTTGATCCAACTCATTGGTAGTGCCTAATGATTCACCCAGAGGAGATCCAATCTACAAAAGTAGTTATATATCAGCTTTTTTTTTTTTTTAAAACGTGCTTGCAACACCCTTGCCGTATATTTGTTGTTTACTTGTCATTGTCTTTTATTTAATTGCAGATTTTACCCCTTCTCGTGGTAGTACTCCTGTCCATCCCAGCTTGGCTGGAAATTTAAAAGGTAACAGAGATTCCCCTGCTTCTTTTCGGCAATCACCGCCACAGGAAAAAAAGAAGAGATTGTCTGAACTTTTCAGTGAAAGCTTGAGAAGTGAGCTCAATGAGCAAAACGTCACAAGTACAAAAAAGGAAACTGCAGTTACTGATGATCGAGTTCCACCAAGATCTACACCTGGGACACCTTATGCGTCTGTGTGTAACAGCGAAAGAACTCCCAATGGAGAGCTAAAATGTGATGTCAAATCATCGAAGCCAGCACAATGTTGTCTTCCAAGGTTACTCTCAAGTCGTAGCTTTAGTGAGAGGAGGAAAAGAATGAGCCCAGCACGTACTGTTGGCTGACAACCCGACCAATAAGTTGTCTCTCTTAAGGTATATATATATATGTGTGTGTTTTATGTGCATGTTTAAGGTATACAATATGAACTTTGATGGTCAATAAAACTTAATGGCCATGAGATTTCGGGGCAAATACACAGTTGTGTAGAGTTCTGGTATGTTCATTCTTGAATTTGTGTTTTTTTATGTAAAAAGATATAGAAAAACAGCTTTCCAATTGATCATCAGTAGTTCACTTTCTTGTTTGTATATGTTTCAGCTCCTCAATGAGCAGATTGCCATTTTTTCTCTTAATAGTTGCCATGTTTAGGCCCAAACACATTGATCTGGTATGTGTTTGGGCCTTGCAAGAGATAGTGTTAAATAGAACCTCTTTCATAGTTTAATCAAACAAGTAGTGTGCATGTTGTCTTAACAACACAATGCCAACAAGGTTGTGATAGAGTGGTAAGTAATTCTTTATCCTTAATTAAGAGGTTTCGGATTTGAGTCCCCTTTATTAGGGGAGCGTTTTACCCCCCAATGTGGAACTTCCCAACACGAATACTTATTTAGTCGGGCTTCAATGTGGATATCAGACACCGGGTGGGAAATAAAAAAAATGTGTTTGCACCAGAGGGTGTGGCCAAGTGGTCGAGAAATTTGAGGTGTGCGGTTTAAAATTAAGCTTAAACTAGAACTCTAGGTAATTCTTCCCATCTGCCTTAACTTTGGTTGATAAAGTTACCTGATACATATTGATGGTGGATGGTGATAGATATTACGTAAAATTAGTCAAAATGTACGGAAGTTGATCCAGACACCACCGTCAAACAAAAGATGTTTCATGAATTATAGCCAAAATAGTGCAATATGACTTTATCAACAATCTTTTTTGAGTTGCTCAATAGCCTTCCACACAATTCTTCTGAATTTCAAATAATATTCTTTTCATGGTCAACAACCTCATTAAATTTGTTTTCCTTTTCAAGGTAAATCTAAAATCATTGAATGGCATTAAATTTGAATCTCCTCTTGTTTCCTTTGCATTCTCACTTTCAGAACCAATTGATCCGATTAATTTAAATACTATTAATTACTCAAATTCGATATATCTAATTAACTATATATAAATTTTCTATATTATAAGCATAAGCACTTGTAACTACTAATTAGAAAGTGTGGATTATATAGTTATCTAATTTATCTTTTTAATTTCAAGACCCCTTTTCGCTTTCTTGGTATTCTCCCAATTTCCACTTCATCGGCACATGTAAAATATAAAGAACATCGCAACAAATTCCATGAATTATGTGATTGCTTTGACGTGTGGACCTTTACCAATTACACTATATATATGATTATATAATATAAATAATATTATGTCATAACAATTATTTTTATAACCATATGTAATGTATTATGTTTACGTTATCGTTTCAGTCAGTGGATGATATACGTTGATATCTTCACCCTAAGTATTCAATGTGATATTCAGATTAACTTTGTTTGAATTAGCTTTCACGCTTCAATGAGATATTTGTTATCTCCCATCAACATGTCTCAGATTACTCTGTCTATCAAAGTTAGGACAGATAGAAAATAGGAAGAATCATATATACATATAACATATTTGTTTCCTATATATAAAAGCTTGTTTCATATGGTTGATGGGATATATAACCAATATATAGACAAATATATTTCATCTTCTATATAAGATAGTTGATTTCATCATTTTAATAAAAATAATGAAATAAAAGATACTTATAACAATAAATTAATAGTTAATAAAGTAATCACACATTTATTATGTGAATTATGTTTTCAGAGAAGAGATTTTTAAATCATGATCTAAAAGATTCATAAGGTATTATTAAAAAAAATTTAAAAAAGATATTTACTAAATAATTAGTTGCAAATTTTAAATTAGTTCAATTCTTATAGGCAAAATAAGGTGATTGAGGTGCGTGCTTCTTAAGTTTTTTAATTTCTTCGCACAACAAAATAAAGACATAATATTACTGTACTCAATTGCTTGTGCCCTATATATGACATGATTTTTCAACTTATTAGAATTTATATTGAATAATATGTTCCTTCATATCATTTTAGGATTTATTAATTTTATAATAAATGTTTTCAACATGAGTGAAACTAAAATAATGATGTATAGATAACTTTTATTTGTGTGATAGACGAAAAATTGACAACTAATTATCCTAAACTCTCTCAACTTTTAGTATACAAGTAGCCAAATAGAAAGCTTACGATGGGCAACAAATTGGCCATTTTTTTTGCAAATTCTCAACAAAATATAATATGCCAAATTAAAACCGCCAACAATTGGCCTCACTTTATCTCCCTTTAATTTAAATATTGGTTTCATAAGTTTTAAAATATGTAACAGATATTAGTTGAGCTTCAAACACCAGAAAAATACATATTTAATATCATATTAGTTCTTCTACTAATAACTTATCAATTATTTTTTGATGGTCAGAGTTACTTGATACATTTTATTGGTGGGAGATGTCAGATGATAAGTCTGATAGAATTAGTCGAGATGTGCAAAAGTCGATACGGAATAGATAAAAAAAAGAGAGAAGCTTATCGACCATTTGGTAATTACACTAAATGAGGCAACAAAATTAAAAAAAAAAGTGAAATATTTTTAGAATTAAGTGATAAATAATGATTGAATTAAACAGATATGATGTCGCGCGGTTATTTATGTTGTTGTAAAATTTAATATATAAGATTTATAATCTTAAAAATAAGATATGATACGTATCACAATTGATGAAGATGCATGCACTCGATAATTATGTATATAATTTAATTTACATTTTTCAATTAGTGATCTATCACTTCAACCTTGCTACAAAACTTATCTATAAATAAGTCTTTTGAAAATTTGAAACTTATAACTTAAAAAATATGATATAATATCGAGAATAATCGATAAAGTAATTCAATAAAATAAAAATATCTATATATTCCGATGCATATAACTTAATTTTTTTTCACTCTCTTTATACGAAACTTCCAAATATAGTTGGTGGACCCCAACACCCATTCTCTTAGAGTTAAGTGTGTTCATACTAAAAACTGGAAACAATAGTATATTAGTACGTAGTGCGATGTATAGAAAAGCAAAATAAACCTTTTTTTATGTTTGCAAATTATCAGAAAATAATTTTGAATTTGACATAAATTATTAATAGCTTTTTAAATTTTTTTTATTTGACTAACTAAATTTTAATACGTCTTCAATTTGCTATTAACATAAACTACTGATCTCAAATTTTTGTAGAAACATAAACCTTTTAATAAAAACAAAGAAAAATATTAAAAACATTTCTATATTTGATGAAAATTCAAAAATATATTTCACTCACGTAAAGGTATTTACTATAATAATTTCAAATCTGTTAGTCATGTCAAGGCTCTATCACTAGAAGAAAGAAAACAAGTGGTTTTCACACCAATCCAGATTATTCCCCATCATGTCACTATAAATAGTTGTCTTTTCTTTCAGAGTTCAACCATTCCTTCTCCATTTTACTAATTTTTTTATAGATAGAAATGGCAATGTCAATCTTGTCATGTTTACGTATTTTCACATTAGTTATGTTCGTGCTTGAGCCTAATCGAGTATTAAGCTCAAGACACTTTGGTTTCATTAGTTATGGCGACAATGGAGCGGGTATGTGTGCCTCCACTGTCGCCCCTCATGGTTACAAATGCCAAGAATTTGAGGTATATATATTTAATTTATTTCAATTATATATGTCTACTAGTTTGGAATCTTAATTATCTGTGTCTCAGGTTAAAACTGATGATGGATACATACTAAGTGTACAAAGAATTCCTCAAGGCCGTGTAGGAGGTGGTGGGCAAATCAGGCAGCCAGTTTTGTTGCAGCATGGAGTTCTTGTGGTAATAATTCACACTTTTAGCCATTAATATCGATATCCTGTCTATAATAAGTTTCATAAAAAGGTTATGCATAGTAAGTAAAAAATATATAATTGACGATAAGCGTTTAATTTTAATAAGCGGCTGAGTTTGACGGATCCGATACTGGTGGAGTAAAACTCGGAGATAGCAAACTTTCAGGATAAATTAAATATTATTATACTAAAAGAGTGAGGATCCTATATGATTTCTACTCATTATGATTTCTTAAGGTAGAAGGATATTTGTAAGTCTGAAACCGACATTAAATATCTTCACCATTATGGCATCGGATATATTGCCCATTGTGGTATTGATTGTTGCCAATTATTTCAATCCAAAAGTAATAAAGATATAGCTAGCTATTTAGTGGTGGACCTTAGATTGTGCCAACTATTTATTTTTATTTTTTAAAGAAGACATAGTTAAAAAAAATATTTTTTTTATATGAATTGTCAGCGTATATAATTTGAATAATTATTTATTTAAGGATGGTGCAACGTGGTTGTTGAGTCCACCGGAAGAATCTGTGGCGATGATGTTAGCAGATAATGGTTTTGATGTTTGGATTTCGAATACCAGAGGAACCAGATATAGTCGTCGTCATGTCACCCTTGACGCTAGAGATTCGGTATCGTCAATTTACAAATTATTATTTAAAGACACATTATATATGCATATATTATTATTATTATTATTGAAGAAACAATTTGTTTGCAGGAATACTGGAATTGGTCATGGGATGAATTGATTGTTCATGATTTACCATCTGTTATTGACTTTATCTTCAAACAAACTGGACAGAAAATACACTATGTTGGTCATTCAATGGTATCGTACGACGTTCCATCGATCGATTATATAATTAATTAGTTTCAAAATTCATACTCATGTTTAATGTAACAGGGAACTTTGATAGCTTTGGCATCATTCTCAGAAGGAAGAGAAATAGACAAGGTTAAATCAGCAGCATTACTAAGTCCAATTGCTTATTTGAGCCATATGACCACTGCACTTGGTGAAGTTGCTGCTAGAGCCTTTGTTGGTGAAGTAAGTATATTTTGTATAAAATTAAATAAATAGAAATATTGTCGTACCTGACAATTTTATGTCATAGTCTATGTATGTCTACTTGTTTAATTTTATACCGTAAATTTAAACATCTAGTACTTATGAACACGGGCGTATATACCAACTGAATTCAAGTTAAAAGACATAGTTAAATAGTATGAGTTTTATTTATATATTACAATCCATCTCTCTTAATTACAAATATATATTTTTTGGGTGTGTCTGCAGATCACCACAATATTTGGTCTTGCTGAGTTTAATCCAAAGGGGTAAGTAAATTAAATAACTCATTATAATTCTCATGTTTATAGTTTTAATTTGTAATTTGTTGGTTGAATTATTTAGTGGACCTGTAAACAAATTGCTCAAGTTCTTCTGTGCTCAGCCAGGGGTAAATTGCTATGACTTAATGACTGCAATTACTGGTACTAATTAACTACATTTAATTAATTAGTGAAGTCAATGAGAACTATATATTATCACATACAACTACTTATCTTACATTTTGATTGAAGGGAAGAATTGTTGTTTGAATTCCTCCACGGTCGAGATATTTTTGAATGACGAGCCTCAATCCACTTCAACTAAAAACTTGGTGCATTTGGCTCAGAGTAAGTTATCAGATTCATCGTGATATTCTGATATTTAATTTAATGAGTGAATATATATATATGAGTGTGTGTGTGTTGATGCAGCCGTTAGAGATGGTACACTTTCAAAATATGACTACGGGAGCAACTACAATTTGGCGCATTATGGTGAAACCAAACCTCCAAAGTACGATTTAGGCAACATTCCTCGTGATCTTCCACTATTTTTGAGCTACGGTGGGCAAGATGCACTGTCCGATAGCAAAGACGTTGAAACATTGCTTGACTATCTAAAGTTTCATGACGTAGACAAATTGCATGTTCAGTACATCAAGAATTATGCTCATGCGGACTTCGTCATGGCAACCAACGCCAACAATCTTGTTTATAACCACATTATTTCTTTTTTTAGAAACTATGCCTAGCTAGCTAAGACCCCTCATCAAAATTTGACCATGATGAGAAACAACATTGTTCATGATGAACACACTAATTATTATTAATTTGAATAATATGAATCATTATTTAATATCCCATAAAAAAAAATTAGAATATTATATGCACATCATCATTCCCACACCCCATTGATAGACTGCATTGTTGTTATGTTCAACTCAAACCTCTTTCTCTTTTAAATAAGGCTTAAATCATCTACGACTCCTTAAAGTTATCGGCATATTTTAATTACGAGATACCTTAAAGTTATCTGCATATTTCAATTACGAGATATACCTATTGATTACTTTTACTATCTCGAATTAGGACCGTTTGAGCATTTTCCTCACAACCAGTTAAAAATATAAAATAAGTGTAGCCTATTGTCAAATTAACAGCGTACATGTGGCAATTTGAGTTGAAACGATAATTAGATTATAACTTTTTAAAAAACTATTTAAAAGTTTTTGTGCACCCACTGTAGCTCTTCAACCTTCTTCATTCAAAAAGAGTTGTACATCCACCATTGTTGCCGTCGTCATTGTTTTCTTCAAATCCAAATAATTTTTTCATTGTTTTTCTTTAACCATCGACTCTTCAACCTTTTTATATGTTGAAATAGCACATCAATCCTCTTTAGTTTTTTAATTTATATTGTCTTTTTTTTTGACGTTTGGAAAAAATTTGAAGGAAATTCAACAATTAATGGTGGAATCGAGTTGTTTGAAGAAATTTTCAATTCTAATAAAAGATTGTGAAATTATTTGTTTGAAATTGAAACCTTCTTCATTATCTTAATATTTATCAATTTTCTTCTTCTCGTCTAGGAAGTTCAATAAATAATGATGAAATTGAGTTATTTCAATTAATAAATGATTCCTTTATGTAAATGAAATTTCGAGATTGTTTAGTTTGATGATGAACCCACCTCAATTTTCTCCCCTTTTTATCATGATTTTATTTTGTGCTTAAAAAAATTCATTTACAATGATTTCCTTGCATTTCTAAAAATGTAGTGTTCCCGTATGGTAGTGGTGTGGGAGAGGGTGAGATGGTTGAAGAATCTCGGGTGGATGGTGATGATTGTGGCGGCGAAAATGGTGAAGGAGTTATGAAGGAAGAGGAAGAAATAAGAAGAAAAAGATTCTAAAAAACACATTTTTATACTTCTCGCGCGCTAGATATATGTGTTATACATTTTCCAGGCATTCGTTTTGAATAATGTAAGGAGGTTTTGACCAAACTAATCCATTATATAAAGCCATTTTTAAAATAATATATTTTTTTTAAAATTTTACAAAACTAGTATAAACGTATTCCACAGTAACGTTTTAAGTTATATTTTATTTTTTAAAAGTTGATGGAGTCAGATTGATATACATTACTCACAGTAACATTTTACTCCTAAAACGTTACTCATAGTAACGTTTTATAAGTAAAACGCTACTGAAAATAACGTTTTAGGGGTAAAACGTTACTTACAGTAACGTACATCAACCTAATGCTGTTAGTTTTTAAAAAATAAAATATACCCTAAAACGTTACCGTGAAATACGTTTATATTAGTTTTGTAAAATTTTAGAAAAACGTATTACTTTGATAAATTGTTTTATATAATGACTTAGTTTAGCTAAAAATTCTAATGTAAATATTCAATAGGTACATGTTATACTTAATATGTCTAAACGAAATATGCGGCAACTATAGATGACGCTATATGACTTTAGCCTTTAAATATATTACGATATATTGTAATATTTTTATGACATTACAAAGAAACTAAGATACATATTAGTGTTATTATATATTAAAAAAAAAGTGAGATAAAATGATTACTATGAACTCTCAAATCCTTTTTTAGAAAATATTGGTTGCTAGTTCCTATATACTCTTTTTTTTTTTTTAATTTCTATTATATTGAAAAAATTATCAATTTTTTGTCCATATTATTGTTGTTAACAAAATCTATAGTATTTTGTTTTTCTTGCTACATGATACTCTAAAATGAAATAGATGGATTCCACATATCTAAAATGAAATAAATATTTTTCAATCAATAATTATTTTGTTTATTAAAAAAGAGGTGTTTGGAAGTATTTTGAAAAAGCTTAATTAAATACTAATTACTACAAAAATATAATCGCTTTCTTTTTGAACAATAATAAACCGGTAAACAAAAAAACCGGTTGTGATACCGGTCTGCCACCCGGATATTGGCAGAGATAAGATAAAACAATTTTATCCGTTCGTTCCTTGAAGGGAGACAAAAATGGCGCTGAGCTTCTTCTCTCCGCCTGCTCCTCCAGTCCATCGCATTACCTGTCAAGCTCTCTCCGTTGCTGTCCCATCAGTAGCAGTAGCAGTAGCACCTCTCCCTGTAAACCCTAATCCTTCCTTGTCCTGCGCCCTCAACTGCACTCATTTCCAATCGTACGTAAATTCTTCTCATTATGTTATGGTACCGTAATTTTGATATGATATGATAATGAGTAGCTGTATACATAGTTTAAGTGGAAGACAAGATTCATATTTTGCTTTTTTTTGTTTAACTTTGACAGGTGTTCTGGTTGTACTCAAGAGTACAATCTACATCATCCGGTTGTAATTGATGAAGCTATTGGTTTCTTCAACAAGCTCGGAATCAAAGATTTTTCATTTGACTCCTGTAGATTAGTATGTAATCGCTTGCTTGTTCATTTTTTAAATTCTGTGATTCTATCACTTAAATGTCTTGTGAATGCAGTGGGGATGGAGGTGTCGGGCTAAGCTGGCTGTTCGCGGTTCATCCACCAACCCCTTGATTGGGCTTTATGAGGAGGGCACTCATAATGTTGTTGATATACCTGATTGTAAATGTATGCTGTTTGGATATTTACTATCTGCTTATTGTATAGACAATATATAGAATTAAATAAGACCGGCCTCTTTCTGCAGCTCATCATCCAAACATCAATGCTGCTGTTAAGCTCCTGAAGAAAGGCTTGTTCTTAATCCTCCTCCCAATTCATGTGAATGAATTATACATACTATTCCTTCTTCTCATTTGGATATTTCATCCAGGGATAATTGAGTTGAATGTTGAACCATACGATGAAGATCAAGGCACTGGTGACCTGAGGTATGTTCAGGTGAGTAAAACATATAAGTTTTCAGAGGAAACATTTAGGTTCGTGAGATAGCTCAATGAAATTTTTTTTTTGGTGTTCTTTGTTTACTAATGTGCTACTCATTGTGCAGATGGCCGTCACCACACATGATACCTCCCTTCCTATCCCGGAGAGATATAAGAATGGTTTGTACATGATATACTGAATAAGAGGCTTATGATTATTCTTTGATGGTGTTGATGGAAATTCTCTCATTTCAGGTAAAGTGCAGGTCTCTTTGGTTTGGAATTCGAGAAGCGAGAATTCAGCTAACACCGCAAAATTAAATGCTTTAGCCAATGTAAGAAAGTTATGTTAGCAATACTAGATTTCTTCATCAATGAATTACATTAATTTTACAAAATCTCACTTGCTATTGTAGTTCCTATGGGGCAACGGTGGGCCAAAGAGAAAAGTCCATTTGGTTCATTCAGTTTGGGCTAATTTCCAGACATCATCAAATAATGTGAGCATATATCTCTCTCTCAATGGATGTCAATAATATATGATTGGAACTTTTAGCTCATAATTTGGTCAATACGAGGTCCTTGTGTACACTCTGTGAGATCTAAACAAGAGCATGCTACTAATCATAGCTTGTTTACTTACCTTAAAGTATCCCATCAATTTATTTCTTGGTTTCCATTTCCTAGCCAGTGCACAATTGAGACGCATTGCATGTAGTCTATTTCATTTTCCTAGCCGATCCAAAATTGAAATGCATAGCTTGTAGTCCGTTCATTTTACAGTGTCCACCTCTTCAATTGGGAATAAATATTTTTTTTAATGTTAAAAAACAACTAAAACATTTAGTAGCTTTTGTAAATGAAAAAGTTAAAGCAACTTAATGGTTTTGATGCTGTCATTTTTTCGAATATACTCTCTTCATACTTGCAGCTATGTTGAATTTGTTAGCTCAAGTTTCAGTAAAAGGAGTAGTTCACCGTGTTAAATATGAGCTTCTTATAGAAGTTGGGAAATTGGTGGTGGAGTTTCGTGGTTGGCTAATGAATTTAAGACCCTTTCTACCCGTTCCAATTATATAAATGGACCTCCCCTTCCATGAAATGGATGAGATACATGGCTCCTAAATTGAAGGGAGTAGTTTCTTAGAGAAAAGAGAAACTCCTTGGCTAGGTTGCATGAAGTGACGATATTTTAGTTTTGCAAATACATATATATATGATCTTTAAGTTGATTTCAACTGACATCTATCCCCTCCGACTTTGGGTGTGCACAAGTGCACACTTAAACTTGTATAAAATTGAACTTGTATAACATGAAGGACGCATGTTTCTACTTGTTCAATTTAGTACAAGTTTGAGTGCCTACTTAAGCAAACTCAAAGTTGAAGGGCATAAATGAAATTTGAAGCGAAGTTAAGGGCACATTTATGTATGGCATAATACAAAAATATGCCCTTTATCTTGGTTTCGAATTACATTTATGCCCTTCAACTTTGGGTGTGCACAAGTAGACACTTAAACTTGTATAAAGTTGAACAAATAGACACACATGTCCTACATGTCTTCCTACATGTCATTTTTTGTCCTACGTGGTGTCCTACGTGTATTGTGCCATGTAGGACTCATGTGTTTATTTATTTAAAAGTTGAATAGTTAAAGTGCTTGTTTGTGCATTATGAAAGTTGGAGGTCAAAGTTAAAATTTGAAGCCAAGTTTAGGGTCTAATATATGTATTATGCCTTTTCTTTTTGCTTTTATTCAAGAACCTGGTAACAGGGTAGTCTCAACTTGACAACAAAAACCACAACACATGATACTTACAAATGGTTCTTGTCAATTTCTTGTATTAAGGGTACTGGAGGGTGAAGGCATCAAGCATTTAGATTCTTAAGGTTGTGATCCTGGCTTTGTGTTCCCTATACTGTCTTGTCCAACAGAACTGCAAATTATTTGAATGTAGATACTGAACGACATTGGCATCTTTTTCTTTGAATAGTTATTGAACAGTGTAGTTTTACTTGTCACCATGATTTTTATTTTTTTTTGAAACTGGTAAAGTTCTTTCACATCGCCATGATTTCGAACAAAGTCAATGAGAAAGACTTGTGAATTTCCTATCTTATGCATGAAAAATTATTTGAACGTTCTTGCTCATCTTGGTTTGCTATATAAGAACTTGGTGATGTACCTATTACGATATTAGCTTTATCAATTGGATCACAGTCTAAGACTCCTTAAAAGTAAGTTGTTTCTTCAGAGTTTAGCCAGTGGTTGCTTTAGATTACTATACAGATTTTAGTAGATCAAATACTGTGAATAACAAACATCAATACCATTTGTATTGTTGCATGCAAAATGTATCAAGACTTCTCCTTTCCAGATTCCACTAGACCTTGTTAGCTGCGCTGCAAATATTGAACTAACCTACAGTATTTTGATATCTTGATAAGAGTGCTGCAGTTTGTTGATATCTTCTTGCTGGCATGCAGATTATATTTGGAAACAGATGGAGACATTTGTTGGGGGAAAGAGATTTCTGGGAGCACATTGGAGGGATTGATGTCTCTTTAGCTCCATCAAGCTTTGGGCAAGCAAATACGCGGGTAGAACTCCTAAAAATGGATCTTATTTGTTTTTTTCTAAAAGGAAAGATCAATGGACATGCCACTTATTAGGAAAAAAGAAAAGAATCTTTATTCTGTACATTGGACATGTCTTCTTTTGGGTAAATAACTTAATTCATTCTTTTCCCACTTCTTCTGCTTCTGGTCTTAGTCTAGGGCCAATCAACAACTTCTGACCTTGCAATGACATGTTTTTGATGATTACTTTCTTATTTTAGTTTACACCAACCCACTTAAGGATGAACTAAACTTGGTTTGAGCCACAGAACATGCATTTTTCTAGGGGCATATTTCTCATCATCATATTTTTCTTATTTTGATAACCCACCCCATACAACCTTGATCGATTTTCCCATGACTACATGTTTTCCCTCAATTTTACTTAATTTGTTTGTCATTCTTCAGGCTTTTGATTCTTTGCTGCGGAAGTTGCAGAAATATGTCCCTCAAGGCGCATCAGTTGTCGATCTCTATGCAGGTGCTGGTGTAATTGGGTTGTCTTTGGCTGTTTCAAGGAGATGCAGGTTGGGATAATAGTGCTCTACCCCTTTTATTAACCTACTGTCTGTTTAAGTCAGTCCCAAAAAGAGTAGTCTCTCTGGAAATGGAAAATTCTATCATATCCAAAAATTGAAGTTAACAACTGATAAAATCACTTCGTGTTATTTCAATTATTTTTCCATGTGCATTATTTTGAATTTGATGTGAATTTTTTCACCATTGTCATTTCTCTCCCTTCCGTGGATAAATACCTGTTCACATCTTCTAGGTATAGTTTTACCACAGCGAACTTAGATCTGATAAGTTGTGAAGATAATATGTCTGAAACTTTCCTCTTTTAATTTATTTTTAAATTTTAAAGTCAACTAAGTCAATCGAATCTGGACAGAGTCAGTTTCAAAGCAATTTCAATCAATTCTCTTAACTTGAACCGTGAAACTTCAAGAATCCAAAGAAAATGTTTTCTTCTCAGGTCAGTTAAATGTGTTGAGGTTAACAAAGAGTCCAGACAATCTTTTGAGAAGACAGTGGAGCGCTTGCCTACAAATGTCGAAAGCAATATCAGCTGGCACCATGCAGACGCTTCAATAGTAAGTCTGAACAAGTCAATTACAGATGTCATCACAAACATGATTTCATCAGACATGCACCACATTGTTTTAGTCGCATAAACTTGTCTGCAATTTCACTTCAATCTATGGTTTTTGAGATCTATTTATATGTTCATACAGATACTGAGAAACACACTTCTGTTTTATCATGTACATCTACATATAGATTTTTATCTTGCAAGTATGATAGAATTGATTCAAGAATAGATAGGATGTAGCATTACAAAATTACATGGGACATACTGGAGTAGGAATGTGACCGTCTACTCAAAATGCACCTCAGCTAAGACTAGTAGCCAATGGAATTTCAATCACGGTGCACATGTCTACACCTAGAAGTTCCAAGTAGAGCAGTGCATATGTCCTACACAGATACTTGAAAGTGATCTACTTATTGTGAAAGGCTCTATCTTTACGTAATTTCTGAATAAACTGCAGACTATATTAATCCCATTCAATAGACACTTTTGCCACTATCTGACTATCTTGGATGAGCTATGGCAATTCAGTAGGCCATGCATCAAATCATCTTCTCATCAAGCTGTTTTGGACTGCCCTGTATACTTCTGCAGCTATTCTGTATTAGTATCATAGAAAAACAGCTTGCTTAAGTGGAGTTTCACCATTTTAGAAATTGTCTTAGTAACCAATCTGGTCCTACATAAAATCCACAAAATGGAGCTACATCCTAAGATATGATGTTTGCACCGATAATTGTATTCCAATCAACCTCGGTCACTATCATCCTCAAGTAGAAGTACTACTTTGATTGAGAAACTAGATGCAATTTTGAAAATTACCTCATAGGTTCTCTATTAGTGGAAGAACTTCCTTAATGAGTCTTCTAAGTTCAATTTTCTTCCACTTGGCCAGTTCCGTTTCACACTTCTACTGAGTTCGCTCACAGTGGTGACATTGGCCGTACATGTGTATGTCTGTTTCTTTATTCCCTCTTTTTTATGTTTGGAAAAGCAGAAACATACGGAGAGCAGTTGATTTACTCTGTAAAATGTAGGAAATTGGAAAAAGAGGTCCGTGCTTCGCAAATTTCTGCAGTTAATTAAACAGTATAAGGTTATCATTTATTTTCTTCATTATAGTTTAACATTATTATATCTCTTGGATCTCTTAGTTCAATTCTGGAGAATACTCTACAGGTGGAAACTTTGCAATGTCTTTGTAGACTCGACTTATTTAAATCTTCTTTTCCAGACCTAGAACTCCGTTGTATGCTGAATATCTATATATTATTTTGATGTTGTGTATAAGTTTGACTTGAACTTACAACTTGCACAGGAACCAACTTCATGGCTCTTGGGATCGGATGTTGTTGTGGTTGACCCTCCGAGGAAAGGACTTGACCCGTCCTTGGTGAAGGAACTACGGCACATCTCAGCAGTGGAACTCAGAACATTTAAAAGGTGGAGTGAAGGGAATTCTATGAAGTAAATTGGTTGCTATATTTGTTATGAAAATGCACGATCATTGATGTACTACAGCATTTGAGGATGTTGCTGTCATTCACATATGTTTTATTTGTTATGTTAGACCTGAAAAGGTCAAAGACGAGAAGAGACCATGGATCCTGCGTGCCAGAGAAGATTCAATTCAAATTGAAAGCACAACTGTACATGAGGAAAATCAATCATTGCCTCAAACACTTATCTATATTAGCTGTGGTTGGGAAAGTTTTAAAGAGGTATATTTGGCCTTCAAATCCATATTAGAAAATTTCGATTGAGATGCTGCTCTTTGATCTTTCTGTCTTCATACAATTTGTTTGAACTATCTTCAGTTCCATCAAGTTTTTGGTTCATAAAATGCCATAAAACTTTGGGCACTGAATTATGTCATCTTGAAACTGATGATAGGCCCCTTTTTCATGCAGGATTGCTCGTCACTGCTTGCTAGTAAGGAATGGCATTTGCATAAAGCCCATGGCTTTAATTTCTTTCCCGGAACACAAAGGTTTTGCCTTTCCCTTAGTCCTACAGAAAGTTTAAACTTGTATTTGTTTCAACTAACATTAAATTTCATCCAACATGGTTACAAAATAACTTTTATTTAATTTTCATTCACACATATGCATAATAAACACATCTGCTTGAAGGAAGAAACTCTGTGCTGCACAAAAGATCGTGAATGGTCTTCCAGCATAGTGTTGAATCTCTCACTGCTCACAAATACTGACATGTCTGGTCACTTCACTTCTATGTGGAAATTGCTACTCAATGTAGTGTTAGATGTGTTAAAGGGACTTGCTAATTTTGACTAAGCCTGTCGTTAGGACATTTCTAAATTTGAGATTGTGCGTTGGTGGTCACTGATTGTTGAGAAAATATAGCTCTCAACTGGAACTCAGCATTCCCATTGGTGATAGCAAGGGAATGAAAGACGTCACAGAAGATCATAAAGTTGAAGGGCTGGGGTTCGTAGATGCTCACTAAAGACACCAAAAAGAAAGATGGATAATTCTTGTTAAATAAGTTTTCCCCTTTCTTTTTTTTTTCCTTTGGTTTTTTTAACTCCTCTTCCTTATGCATATTGTTATCTTCTTCTATTTCTTCATCCTGTCCCTTGCTTTGTTGGTAGTGCTTTTGCTTGATGCTTCATTCTATTTCTTCATTCTGGATGCAGTATTGAGATTCTAGCTGTGTTTAAACGAGGCAGAGGAGCTAGCACCAAGAAGAAGAAATCGGGAAAAAAGCAAAAGAAACCCCACTGAAGAATTCAATTAAAGAAAGGCCAACACTAAAGCTCATATTCGACTGAAATAAATTACAAGGAACAGAAGGGTAGAGAGGAGGCTTGCTCTGAAATATTGCTGTTCTTACCTTATGGGTCAGTCAATGTGACTCTCGTGCCCAAGTGTCCAACTGCTCTATGATTTACTAGTGCAGAAGTCATTTGGTGTGCAACCAAGAATGTTTTGTTACACTCATTTCTGGTCTCACATCCATAGCATTGTATTTGCAAGAAGCAAAGAGTGCTGGGGATTGTTTTGGGGTAGAGAGAGATATTCATGATTTCATGTATAGCAGAAAATAATCTTTTTGGCTCTTCAAGCATCTTCCTAGCCTTTCAGTTTCTTCTCCCAATTGTTTGTTTTCTTATGTTGCTATGAGTAACGTAGCAGCTGGACATGTGGATGCTTTGTGTGACGAACGTAGAAGAGTAACTATGTTGTTGCTCTTTACTCTATGCTATGCAAAATGAGTGATGCACTTAAATAGTTCTTCTAAAGCAGTTTCTGAAAGGAAATTGGATGTGTTCTGACATCAGTACTGTTGGTTTCCCTTTCTCATGGTCATGGGTCTTTGAAGATCGTGTAAAGAATCTGAGTACAAATGCAGGATATTTGTGGCTGCTGGTCAGTTTTACATGTTGACGACCCTGTTGTGATACACAAATAGTTCATGACTACAAATTCAGATCATTGAACTACAATGGGAAGTTGACAGCAATTCATTAAACTACTGAGGTGGGTTTAAATTCCATGTAAATATGTTGCCAAACAGCTGGATTTGAACCCTATAATACCGCAACAGTGCATGCTAGGATATGCACAAAAGAGACTACAAAAAACCTTCTAAAACAATGCAGACTTGGAAGATTTAGAATACACTATGTTTGATATGAGAGTGTGGAGTGAAATATACATTTATCTTAACACATACTAAGTACTTGATTTTCACACATATATATACATATACATAATGTTCAAGCTGATAGTTGTAAGTTGTGATTCTACTGAACCACTCTAGATTTACTGTAAACCTTTCACAAGAGGCACTTTTTCCTGGTTTATATCCACATGCCTAGCCAAAGTAGAGGCTCCTCCAGCCTTTACTAACAACTCACTGAATCCAATCTGAGATTTTAAGAAGAATAGATAGTACCTATAACATTTACAGAAAACTTTGAATTCTTTAGACATTAGTGCATAAAGAGTAAACCATATACTATACCTGTATATTTACATGTATTCAGCTCCAATGTTCATTCTCATGAAGCGCTAAACTTTTTGCACAGGATTCACCTGTATTGCACGCTGAAGAAGTGACCTATACTCTTGACTTCTTGACCATTCATCAATCTCGCGTGCACGTAAAACAGGGAGTGGATGTGAAAGTTGCCTTGTTTGAGCATTTCTAAAAGAGAACTTGTTGAACTTAAAAAGAGTTACAAAAATAAGAAGATTGCAAGCCAAACTACGAGAGATTGATATTTACCTAATATACCATCCGACTGGGCTTGATGATGCTTTGTCATAAGAGCGAGCCTGCTCTAAGAACGCATCCACATTCAGTTGGTCCGATAGAGATGGGCAGCCGCCAGCTAATTTCATTAGCACTGAAACAACCACCTCTTGTGGGAGCATGACAAAAGAAAAAGAAATTCATGCATAAGATTTTCTGAAGTTGTTAATGCCCTTAAACTGAATTTACTATTCGGGATTCATCTACCTTTGGATCTTGAGCAACAAGAAGAGCTGCACGATCACAGGTGAGTTCCGCTGCTCGAAGCCAGCGTAAGAGCTGTTCTTCTAGTCTTTGAGCAATCAAACTGCCAACACCTGTGGGTAAAAAGATTTCGAAATCAATTGTAACTGAAATATGCCCCTCTTTTTGCTTGCACAAATGCATACTGGCAGCAATTAATGCACTATCTGAGTTTACCCCTTGTACTTTAGACAGCTGCCCATAGCATCATAACGGAGAACCCCTTTCGAGGTACAAGAAGAGTACGAAAGAAAGGAGGTTGGTCTTCGAGTCGAATTCCTTACAAGCATTAAGATGAAGTGTACTATGTTGTTTAGCATCAACTTTTGGGCAAAAATGACGTCGGAATGTAGCATAAACTCTAACGCCCTTAAACCATAAATATTTTGTAGCATAAACTTTTGGGCAAACAAAGTCTCACATATTTGTTTAGTTTTGAATCATCAATCTGAACAACTATCTTTTTGTTCACCATGGTTACACGAGACCATTAGGATGTCGATTAAAATATCAATATGCCAAACGAAAGATGCTTTTAAATAGAAAACATAAGGGCAAAAACTTTGCAACAACACTTACCTGCTATGTAATATTTTACATTTTCTTATATACGATATACAATTTGCAATGCAAAGAGACTCTAGACAGATTCACGTTGAAACACTTCTATAAGTATCGTACAATTTTAAATATTCTAGGAATATTTGTTGCTGATAATCAATATAAATTGACTTATGATATCTATTGTTCAACTTCTGCATCGCAACCCTTTTGACTGTTAATTTACCAGAAGTGGCTGGATTATCTGCTACTTCCATGTTCATTTCACCATTTATGTGTTATGCAAAGTAGAATGTAAGCCATACCAGGAACAGTGTAGGCCCCAAGAGTGAGAACATTAGCAAATGTCAACCACACACCATGATCACATTTCAGATGACCTAACTCATGAGCCAAGACAGCCTGGAAAGAATAACAAAGACCGTAAAAGAGGAAAATCAAACGCATGCAGCAAAAAATGTTAAAGACGAGAAAATTAATGCTTAAACCTGAGCTTGATAACCCAAGTTAGCTAAGAATAATTTGATGCACGAAAAAAAAAAACACAGGTCGAAGTAGGTTATGCTCTTCAATTAATGCTTAAGCCTTCCATAGGGATAGATACACTAAGAAAAATTTCCAAGCATATCATTCTTCTTGCAGTAGCTAAACTTATACATGCCTTTGTTCGGAATCGCATACAAGAACCACAAGCAGATACTAACAGCACTCATTTGAAAGTTAAATACAAAATGTATACCTGCAATTCGTTTCGACTGAGCAGCTCCACAAGGCTTGTATGAACTACTACAAAAGGCTTTTTACCACTGACAGCCAGGGTATATGCATTGGGTACAGGACTTTGACGTATATACAAGTCAGGAGCCTCAATATTGAGTATTCTAGAAGCCTCAACCATTAAGTAATGAAGTTCAGGTAGCTGAAAGACATACTAAATCAGTTAGATGAGTGAAGATCTGTCTAACCTCTTAATTTTTTAACACCAGGATGCACTATGGATGTTACTAGGTAAATTTTCATTATTTCAATAGATAATTCGACTAGAAAAGTAATTAAGCATCTAGTGACCTAACAGTCAGATGCAAAATGAATAACCTGATCTTCGGAAACAAGAACTGACGTCCCTATGTTTTCCAGAAGCATAATCTGCTCTGAAACAGTCCCTGCAATATAAGACAGCAAAATTAGTGGTTGTTGTAATACTAATACCCCATTTGCACACTAGGGAAGTAAGACAAGTCATCATTGAGTTACCTAGTAAGGCTTTGCCAATGTCTTTGAGACCAGGTATGGCTCTCAAAAGCAACGTATTCTGTGAAGGGCAATTAATACATGATTTTTGAACATCTAAGCAGCAGGAGGAAAAAGGGGAAGAAGAATGACCTGTCTGTCAAGAGGATGCCTAAAATCGTCTGCATCAAGATCACGAAACGGGAGGGAGGCTGCTCGACATACAAAAAGGCTCAATCTTTGCTTCCGAAATCCAGTAATCGGAGGTTTTATCTTACAGCTGAGAACCGATGGAGAGAAGCAGAGTGAAGCCATTGAACAAGAAGATGAAGAGACTTGTTTTGTTGCTCACCACACACCTACTCTACTCTTGCTCACACCAATTTTTTCTTAATATCTCAATTCATTTGTTTTTGTTTGGCTCCTCATATGAATTGGCCTCACTTGTTCTCAACCAAAAATGATTAATTTGACAAAAATTAATAATGGTAGAAATGAACTTCCATTGATTTTTTTTATTTAAAAAAAATCATTTTTAGTCTATCTTATATGCAATGATGGAGGCTAGGGGCTTGTATAAAACCTCTTCGAGGTCAAATACGCTGGTTACGACTAGGGGTGCTCTCGAGTCGTGACATATAAGCTATATGAAACGGTGCCTTGAAAATAATTTAAAGTAATTTAGAATTACGATATTTGAAATTGAAGAAGTTTGAAAATTAATTAAATCGTGGATGGTCAAAGTTGGGTATCAACACTACATAATATTAGAACATAAAACTATAACTTGTGTGACTATTATTCTATATAAATAAAGACATAACAAGATAAAAGAAACAACACAAATTAAGAAGCTCACCAAAGATGATGGTGGACTATAGCACACGAAAATCAGCAGAATGGGGGATTTACGTGCTCTGGGCTCGTTTGAGTTTGAAAATGGGCCGTTTTGACCATGGTGACCAACCCTATCCATAGATAAGTTATAAAGGGACGTTCGTGTAAATTTTTGGAAAAACGCTCTCGGAAATATGAATGACTAAAGAAGATGGTGTACTATATAGCACACAAAAATCGGCAAAATGGAGGTTTACGTGCTCTGAGCTCATTTGACCTTGAAAATGGGCTGTTTTGGCCATGGTGACCAATGGGCTCCGTAGATAAGGTCTTAACGGACGTCCGTGTAATTTTTGGCAAAAAAGCTCTCGGAAATTCTGTTGACCAAAGAAAATGGTGGACTATAGCACACAAAAAAGGTAAAATGGGGATTTACGTGCTCTGGCTCGTTGAGTTTGAAAATGGACAGTGTTGGTTGTGGTGACCAACCAGATCCATAGACAAGATCTTAACGGACGTCCACGTAATTTTTTGGGGAAAAAAGCTCTCAGAAATCAGGATGACTTCTAAATGGGGGCATGCGATTCAGAGCTTGTTTGACCTTGAAAATGGGTTGGACTGACCGTGATGCCAACCGGCTGCATAGACAAGGTCTTAAAGGGCCTCCACAAAAAAAATTGGCATTTTTGACGTCGGAATCCGGATCACCCAAAAAATGGTTTGCTATAGCACACGAAAATCATCTAAATAGGGGGGTATGCGCGCTTTGGGGCTCGTTTAACCTTGAAAATGGGTTGGACTGTCCATGAGGTCCAACCGGATGCATAGCCAAGGTCTATACGGACGTCCACAAAATTTTGGCATTTATTACGTCGGAATCCGGATCACCCAAAAAATGGTTTGCTATAATAGTACACGAAAATCATCTAAATGGTGGGTATGCGCTTCAGGGCTCGTTTGACCTTGAAAATGGGTCGGACTGGCCGTGAGGGACAATCGACTACATAGACAAGGTCTTGACGGACGTCCACAAAAAAGTTTGGCGTTTTTGACGCGGGAATCCGGATAACCCAAAAAATGGTTTGCTATAGCACACGAAAATCGTTGAGATGGCGGTATGCGCGCTTCGGGGCTTGTTTGACCATTAAAATGGGTCGGAATGGCCGTGAAGTCCAACCGGAAGCATAACCAAGAACTTGAAGAACGTTCACAAAATTTTTTGGCATTTTTGACATCAGAATCCGGATCACCCAAAAAATGGTTTGCTATAGCACACGAAAATCGTCTAAATGGGGGGTATGCGATTCAGAGCTTGTTTGACCTTGAAAATGGGTTGGAATGGCCTTGGTGGCCAACCGGCTGCATAAACAAGGTCTTAAAAGGCCTCCACAATTTTTTTGGAATTTTTGACGTCTGAATTCGGATCACCCAAAAAATTGTTTGCTATAGCACAAGAAAATTATCAAAATGGGGGTATGCGCGCTTCAGGGCTCGTTTGACCTTGAAAATTGGATGGACTGGCCGTGATGGACAATTGGATGCATAGCCAAGTTCTTGGCGGACATCCAATAATTTTTTTGGCATTTTTGACGTCGGAATCCGGATCATCCAAAAAATGGTTTGCTATTGCACACGAAAATCATTGAAATGGGGGTATGCTTGCTTTGGAGCTCGTTTGACCTTCAAAATGGGTCGGACTGGCCGTGAGGGCTAACCGCTACATAGCCAAGGTCTTGAAGAATATCCTCAACAAAGTTTGGCATTTTTGACGCCGAAATACGGATAACCCGAAAAATGGTTTGCAATAGCACATGAAAATCGTCGAAATGGAGATATGCACACTTCGGGGCTTGTTTGACCTTTAAAATAGGTCAGAATGGCCGTGAAGTCCAACCAGATGCATAGCCAAGGTCTTGACAGGTGTCCACAAAATTTTTTGGCATTTTTGATGTCGGAATTCGGATCACCCGAAAAATGGTTTGCTATAGCACACGAAAATAATCTAAATGGAGGGTATGCGCGCTTCGGGGCTTGTTTGACCTTTAAAATGGGTCGGACTGGCCGTGATGTCCAACCGACTGCACATTCAAGGTCTTGAAGGACCTCCCAAAATTTTTTTGGCATTTTTTACATCAGAATCCGAATCACCCAAAAAATTGTTTGCTATGGCACACAAAAATCGTTGAAATGGGGGGTATGCGCGCTTTAGGTTTCATTTGACCTTGAAAATGGTTCAGAGTGGAAGTGATGGTCAAGTGGCAACATATACAAGGTCTTGACGGACGTCAACAAAATATTTTGGAATTTTTGACGTCAGAATCCGGATCAACCAAAAAATGGTTTGCTATAGCACACGAAAATCGTCGAAATGGGGTATATGTTCGCTTCGAGGCTAGTTTGATCTTCAAAATGGTTTTGACTGTCCGTGAGACCCAATCGGCTGCATAGACAAAGTCTTGACGGACATCCACAAAAAAGTTTGGCATTTTTGACGTCAGAATATAGATCACCCAAAAAATGATTTGCTATTGCACACGAAAATCTTCGAAATGGGGTAGGCTCGCTTCGGGGCTTGTTTGACCTTCAAAATGGGTCGTACTGGTCGTGAGGGAAAACCGGCTGCATAGCCAAGGTCTTGACAGAAGTCCACCAAAAAGTTTGGCATTTTTGACGTCGGAATCCGGATAACCCAAAAAATGATTTGTTATAGCACACGAAAATAATCTAAATGGGGGGTATGTGCGCTTCGGGGCTCGTTTGACCTTGAAAATGGGTCGGACTGGCTGTGAAGGCCAACTGGATGCATAGACAAAGTCTTGACGGACGTCCACAAAATTTTTTGGAATTTTTGAGGCCGAAACCCGGATCACCCTAAAAATGGTTTGCTATATAGTACACGAAAATTTTCTAAATAGGGGGGGGGGGGTATGCACGCTTCGGAGCTTGTTTGACCTTGAAAATGGGTCGGACTGGCTATGAGGTTCAACCGGATGCATAGACAAGGTCTATACGGACGTTCACAAAAACTTTTGGCATTTTTTACGTTGGAATCCGGATCACCCAAAAAATGGTTTGCTATAGCACACGAAAACGTCGAAATAGGGGTATGCACGCTTCAAGGCTCGTTTGATCTTTAAAATGGGTTGGACTGGCCGTGATGGCCAACTGGATGCATACCCAAAGTATTCATGGACGTCCACAAAAAAATTTGGAACTTTTGACGTCTGAATCCGAATCACCCAAAAAATGGTTCGCTATACCACACGAAAATCGTCAAAAGGGGGGGGGGGGTATGCTCGCTTCGTTGCTCGTTTGACCTTCAAAAAAGATTGAACTGGCCATGAGGGCCAACTATCTGCATAGCCAAGGTCCAGACGGACGTCCACAAAATTTTTTGGCATTTTTGACGTTTGAATCTGGATAACCGAAAAAATATTTTGCTATAGCACACGAAAATCGTCGAGATGGGGTAATGCACGCTTCGGGGCTTGTTTGACATTTAAAATAGGTCAGAATGGACGTGAAGGCTAATCAGATGCATAGCCAAGGTCTTGACGAACGTCCACAAAAAAGTTTGACATTTTTGACGTCGGAATCCAGATCACCCAAAAAATTGTTTGCTATAGCACATGAAAATCGTCGAAATTGGGTTATGCTTGCTTCAGGGCTTGTTTGACCTTCAAAATGGGTCGTGAGGGAAAACCGGCTACATAGCCAAGGTCTTGAAAAACATCCACAAAAAAGTTTGGCATTTTTGACATCGGAATCCGGATAACCCAAAAAATGATTTGTTATAGCACACAAAAATAATCTAAATGGGGATATGTGCACTTCGGGGCTCATATGACCTTGAAAATGGGTCGTACTGGCTCTGAAGGCCAACTGGATGCATAGACAAGGTCTTGACGGACGTCCAAAGTTTTTTTTTGGAATTTTTGAGGCCGAAACCCGGATCACCCTAAAAATGGTTTGCTATATAGAACACGAAAATTGTCTAAATAGGGGGTATGCGCGCTTCGGAGCTTGTTTGACCTTGAAAATGGGTCAGACTGGCCATAAGGTCCAACCGGATGTATAGACAAGGTCTATACGGACGTTCACAAAAATTTTTGGCACTTTTTACGTTGGAATCCGGATCACCAAAAAAATGGTTTGCTATAGCACACGAAAATCGTCGAAATAGGGGTATGCACGCTTCAAGGCTCGTTTGATCTTTAAAATGGGTCGGACTGGCCGTGATGGCCAACTGGATGCATACCCAAGGTCTTGATGGACGTCCACAAAAAAATTTGGAATTTTTGACGTCTGAATCTGAATCACCCAAAAAAGGTTCGCTATAGCACACGAAAATCATCGAAATGGGGGGTATGCTCGCTTCGGGGCTCGTTTGACCTTCAAAAAAGATCGGACTGGGCATGAGGGCCAACTATCTGCATAACCAAGGTCTAGACAGACGTCCACAAAATATTTTGGCATTTTTGACGTCTGACTCCGGACAACCGAAAAAATAATTTGCTAAAGCACACGAAAATCGTCGAGATGGGGGTATGCATGCTTCGAGGCTTGTTTGACATTTAAAATAGGTCGAAATGGACGTGAAGGCCAATCAGATGCATAGCCATGGTCTTGACGGACGTCCACAAAAAAGTTTGGCATTTTTGATGTCGGAATCCAGATCACCCAAAAAATTGTTTGCTATAGCACACGAAAATCGTCGAAATTGGGGTATGCTTGCATCGGGGCTCTGTTTGACCTTGAAAATGAGTTGGATTGGCCGTGATGACCAACTGGATGCATAGACAAGGTATTGACGGACGTCCACAAAATTTTTTAGAATTTTTGACGTCTTAATCCGGATCACCCAAAAAATGGTTTTCTATAGCACACGAAAATCATCAAAATGAGGGTTATGCGCGCTTCAGGCTCGTTTGACCTTCAAAATGGGTCGGACTGGCCTTGAGGGCCAACAGGTTGCATAGACAAGGTCTTGGCAGACGTCCACAAAAAAATTTGGCCTTTTTGACGTCGGAATCTGGAAAACCCAAAAAATGGTTTGCTAAAGCACACGAAAATCATCGAAATGAGGGGTATACTCGCTTCAGAGCTCGTTTGACCTTCAAAATGGGTCGGACTGGACGTGATAGCCAACTGGCGGCATAGACAAGGTATTGAGGGACGTCCCCAAAAAATTTGGCATTTTTGACATCGGAATCCGTATCACCAAAAAAATGGTTTGCTATATCACACAAAAATCATCGAAATTAGGGGTATGCTCGATTCGGGGCTCGTTTGACCTTCAAAATGGGTCGGACATGCCGTGAGGGCCAACTGGATGCATAGACAAGGTCTTGACGGATGTCCACAAAAAAATTGGCATTTTTGACGTCGGAATTCGAATCACCCAAAAAATGGTTTGCTATAGCACATGAAAATCGTCAAAATGAGGGGTATGCTCGCTTCGGGGCTCGTTTGACCTTCAAAATGGGTCGGACGTGCCGTAAGGGCCAACCATCTGCATTGACAAGATCTTGACGGACATCCACAAATAAATTTGGCATTTTTGACGTCGGAATTTGGATCACCCAAAAAATTGTTTGCTATGGCACACGAAAATTATCGAAATAACACGTATTCTCGCTTCGGGGCTCGTTTGACCTTCCAAATGGGTCGGACGGGCCGTGATTGCCAACCGGATTCATAGACAAGGTCTTGACGGACGTCAACAAAAAAAATTGGCATTTTTGACGTCGGAATCTGGATCACCCAAAAAATAGTTTGCTATAGCACACGAAAATAGTCGAAATGAGGGGTATGCTTGCTTCGAGGCTCATTTGACCTTCCAAATGGGTCAGACGGGCCGTGATGGCCAACCGGATGCATAAACAAGGTTTTGACGGACGTCCACAAAAAAATTTGGCATTTTTGACGTTGGAATCTGGATCACCCAAAAAATGGTTTGCTATAGCACACGAAAATCGTCGAAATGAGGGGTATGCTCGCTTCGGGGCTCATTTGACCTTCCAAATTGGTCGGACGGGCCGTGATTGCCAACCGGATGCATAGACAAGGTCTTGATGGACGTCCACAAAAAAATTTGGCATTTTTGACGTCGCAACCCGGATCACCCAAAAAATGGTTTCCTATAGCACACGAAAATCGTCAAAATGACGGGTATGCTCGCTTTGGGGCTCGTTTGACCTTTCAAATGGGTTGTACGGGCCGTTATTGCCAACCGGATGCATAGACAAGGTCGTGACGGACGTCCACAAAAAAATTTGGAATTTTTGACGTCAGAATCCGGATCACCCATAAAATGCTGTGCTATAGCACACGAAAATCGTCGAAATGAGGGGTATGCTCGCTTCAGGGCTTGTTTGACCTTCCAAATGGGTCGGACGGGCCGTGATGGAAAATCGGATGCATAGACAAGGTCTTGACGGACGTCCACAAAAAAATTTGGCATTTTTAACGTTGGAATCCGGATCACCCAAAAAATGGTTTGCTATAGCACACGAAAATCGTCGAATGGAGGGGTATGCTTGCTTCGGGGCTCATTTGACCTTCCAAATGGGTCTCACGGGCCGTGATTGCAAACCGGATGCATAGACAAGGTCTTGACGGACGTCCACAAAAAAATTTGGCATTTTTGACGTCGGAATCCGGATCACCCAATAAATGGTGTGCTATAGCACACGAAAATCATCGAAATGAGGGGTATGCTCGCTTCGGGGCTCATTTGACCTTCCAAATTGGTCGGACGGGCCGTGATGGCCAACAGGATGCATAGAAAAGGTCTTGATGGACGTCCACAAAAATTTGGCATTTTTGACGACAGAATCTGGATCACCCAAAAAATGGTTTGCTATAGCACACGAAAATCGTCGAAATGAGGGCTATGCACGCTTCGAGGCTCGTTTGAACTTCCAAATGGGTCGGACGGGCCGTGATGGCCAACCAGATGCATAGACAAGGTCTTGACAGACGTTCACAAAATTTTTTTGCATTTTTGACTTTGGAATTTGGATCACCCAAAAAATGGATTGCTATAGCACACGAAAATCGTCGAAATGAGGGGTATGCTCGTTTCGGGGCTCGTTTGACCTTCCAAATGAGTCGGACAAGCCGTGATGGCTAACCGTATGCATAGATAAGGTCTTGAAGGACGTCCATAAAAAAATTTGGCATGTTTGACGTTGGAATCTGGATCACCCAAAAAATGGTTTGCTATAGCACACGAAAATCGTCGAAATGAGGGGTATGCTCACTTCGGGGCTCGTTTGACCTTCCAAATGGGTTGGATAAGCCGTGATGGCCAACCGTATGTATAGACAAGGTCTTGACGGATGTCCACAATTTTTTTTTGCATTTTTGACGTCGGAATCTGGATCACCCAAAAAATTGTTTGCTATAGCACACGAAAATCATCGAAATGAGGGGTATGCTCGCTTCGGGGCTTGTTTGACCTTCCAAATGGGTCGGACAAGCTGTGATGGTCAACCGTATGCATAGAGAAGGTCATGACGGACGTCCACGAAAAAATGTGGCACTTTTACGTCGGAATCCGGATCACCCAAAAAATGGTTTCCTATGGCACACGAAAATTATCGAAATAAGAGGTATTCTTGCTTCGGGGCTCGTTTGACCTTCAAAATGGGTCGGACGGGCCGTGATTGCCAACCGGATGCATAGACAAGGTCGTGACGGACGTCCACAAAAAAATTTGGCATTTTTGACGTCGGAATCCGGATCACCCATAAAATGGTGTGCTATAGTACACGAAAATCGTCGAAATGAGCGGTATGCTCACTTCAGGGCTTGTTTGACCTTCCAAATGGGTCGGACGGGCCGTGATGGAAAACCGGATGCATAGACAAGGTCTTAACGGACGTCCACAAAAAAATTTGGCATTTTTGACGTCGGAATCCGGATCACCCAAAAAATCGTGTGCTATAGCACACGAAAATCGTCAAAATGAGGGGTATGCTCGCTTCAGGGCTCGTTTGACCTTCCAAATGGGTCACACGGGCCGTGATGGCCAACCGTATGCATAGATAAGGTCTTGACGGACGTCCATGAAAAATTTGGCATTTTTGACGTCGGAATTTGGATCACCCAGAAAATCGTGTGCTATAGCACACGAAAATCGTCGAAATGACGGGTATGCTCACTTCAGGGCTCGTTTGACCTTCCAAATGGGTCGGACAAGCCGGGATGGCCAAGCGTATGCATAGACAAGGTTTTGACGGACGTCCACAAAAAAATTAGGCATTTTTGACGTTGGAATCCGGATCACCCAAAAAATCGTGTGCTATAGCACACGAAAATCGTCGAAATGAGGGGTATGCTTGCTTCAGGGCTCGTTTGACCTTCCAAATGGGTCACACGGGCCGTGATGGCCAACCGTATGCATAGATAAGGTCTTGACGGACGTCCATGAAAAAATTTGGCATTTTTGACGTCGGAATTCGGATCACCCAAAAAATCGTGTGCTATAGCACACGAAAATCGTCGAAATGACGGGTATGCTCACTTCAGGGCTCGTTTGACATTCCAAATGGGTCGGACAAGCCGTGATGGCCAACCGTATGCATAGACAAGGTCTTGACGGACGTCCACGAAAAAATTTGGCATTTTTGACGTCGGAATCTGGATCACCCAAAAAATGGTGTGCTATAGCACACGAAAATCATCGAAACGAGGGGTATGCTCGCTTCGGGGCTGATTTGACCTTCCAAATGGGTCGGACGGGCCGTGATGGCCAACTAGATGCATAGACAAGGTCTTGACGGACGTCCACAAAAAAATTTGGCATTTTTGACGTCGGAATCCGGATCACCCAAAAAATCGTGTGCTATAGCAAACGAAAATCGTAGAAATGAGGGGTATACTCTCTTCGGGGCTCGTTTGACCTTCCAAATGGGTCGGACGGGCCATGATGGCCAACCGTATGCATAGACAAGGTCTTGACGGACGTCCACGAAAAAATTTGGCATTTTTGACGTCGGAATCCGGATCACCCAAAAAATGGTGTGCTATAGCACACAAAAATTATCGAAATGAGGAGTATGCTCGCTTCGGGGCTCATTTGACCTTCCAAATGGGTCGGACAAGCCGTGATGGCCAACCGTATGCATAGACAAGGTCTTGACGTACGTTCACGAAAAAATTTGGCATTTTTGACGTCAGAATCCAGATCACCCAAAAAATCATGTGCTATAGCACACGAAAATCGTCGAAATGAGGCGTATGCTCGCTTCGGGGCTCGTTTGACCTTCCAAATGGGCCGGACAAGCCGTGATGGCCAACCGTATGCATAGAAAAGGTCTTGACGGATGTCCACGAAAAAATTTGGCATTTTTGACGTCGGAATCCTGATCACCCAAAAAATGGTGTGCTATAGCACACGAAAAATCGTCGAAATGAGGGGTATGCTCACTTCGGGGCTTGTTTGACCCTCCAAATGGGCCGGACAAGCCGTGATGGCCAACCGTATGCATAGACAAGGTTTTGACGGACGTCCACGAAAAAATTTGGCATTTTTGACGTCGGAATCCGGATCACCCAAAAAATGGTGTGCTATAGCACAAGAAAATCGTCGAAATGAGGCGTATGCTCGCTTCGGGGCTCGTTTGACCCTCCAAATGGGACGGACAAGCCGTGATGGCCAACCGTATGCATAGACAAGGTCTTGACGGACGTCCACGAAAAAATTTGGCATTTTTGACGTCGGAATTCGGATCACCCAAAAAATGGTGTGCTATTGATACGCTCAAACTTACTTCTCAAATGAGAAGTAAAGCGGTCGCGTCAAGTGAATAACCCAACTAGTGAGGTTGGGATTGTTGCCACGAGGAAAATAGTCTAGACTTAACTTCAACTTGTTATTACTATTGTTCGGTTAATGACTTCCTTAGAAAGTAAAAGCATAAAAGGGGGGTTTGTATTTCCTAATGAGCAAAAATAACTAACGAACTTGAAAGAGACACTTAACAGCTTTTAATGTTGAGTTTTAATCAAGTAATCAAAGTAACTAGGGTTTACGTGTTCCCCACATGTTCATAACTTTATAATTCTAACTATAACAATTCTTTCCTAGTATCTTGCATGCAAAGTGATAAGTTATGTATTTCTAAATCCTTGGTCCGGCATCTAGAAAATCTCACTCCGCACCTTGGTCCGGCTACGTGTGTTGCTTTCCTAACCCTTATCCTTACCTCATATTAAGCATCGTATTCGATATTTGACTAAGTTATTACCTCGTACCAATCAATACTAGCCTATTAGATAGTATACACTAAATCTATGTTAATAATTCTTTTCCTATTATCTACCTCCTTGGTCCGGCAAGTAGCATTAAGGCGAGTTCTAACGTTGATCATCCGTTAAAAAGACTTCTAAGCGAAAGAATTATTAATACATGCAAGACACGATTCTAGAATTGTTATTTTAGCTAGGGTTTATCTCATTATTTTCCTATGGTTTCCACAACCCTAGTTATGGAGTTTAGTTCCTCATAGCCATAAACACAATATTCAAATATGGTAAACAAGAATTCATGTACTTACTTCAATGAGAAAGAATAAAGTCCGAAAATTTGCTTGATTAATCACCAAAAATCACTTGTAAGAATCTCTAACAATCAAACACTCAAAACACAAAGTCTAACAATATAATGTTTAATATCACAGAGTCTAACCTCAAAAACGAGGTTTTTCGAACTATTTATAAAAAAATAAAAACCTAATTAAACAAGGATTCTAATTACTGGAAATCTACCAAAACGCGGCTGGGTCGACGGACCATGCGACGAACCGTCGTGGTCATGACGAACCGTCGTGGACTCCGTCATCCCATACTTGGTGCAATTCTTCTGCTGCTTTCATTCCCCTCGATGGCAAGTTTGACGGACCGTCATAAGCACAACGGTCCGTCGAGGGTCTCGTTTCAAAATACTTCAATTCTTGGAATCTGGGTACTGGGATCACTTCTCTGATCTTCACGATGAACCTGCAGGACGGATCGTCATAGCCATGACAGACCGTCACAAGCTTCGTAATCCCACACTTGGTCAGACTTCCCCATATTCTTTCAGCAGCTTCTCTACGCTGCCACCTACGGACCGTCACAGGCACGACGGACCGTCATAAGCCCCGTAGGTGGTCTCTTCTGCATTTTTCGCTCAAAATCTCTGCATTCAGCTTTAGACAGATTTCCTGCAAAACAAAGAGAAACTTATATCAAAATTAGCACAAAAAGGGCTTTCGGACACACTAAACTTAAGGAAAAAGTATTAATTATACCGTGAAACCACGGTATATCAACACCCTCAACTTAAATTTGTTGTTTGTTCTCAAGCGACGCACTATGACTCACTACACAATCTTTGTACAATAGTATTCATGTTTTTATCCTTTGCAATCATTTGGCTATCAATCCCGATTAATCTCATCAAATCTATGCATGCTATCACTATTAGGCTTGAATCTCGTGGGATTCGAACATGACACAGACTCACCACGCACTAACACCTATCCTCTTCAATTTCTCACCGAGATGCTAACAATATCGGTATAGCAACTAGTGTCCTCACTTTAGAACAAAATCCTCATTTTTCACACAATGATTTCAGTTTGAGTATAAGGATTACATTTCAACACTCGCCCTCAGAACAAAGTCACACTCATTCATACCTATTGCCATAAGCTTGCCCTTATTTTCACTGCCTTAAGTTCGCTATACAACCCTTAGGATCACGATAGGACTTTTTTAGCTTGTAACGTAGGCTCAGAGTCAGGTAGGGTATATTTAGGTATACTTTTGTGACTTTTTGCCCTCCTTGACATATCGGCTAAACCTTCCACTTTCTATCACTTTATCTCGCCCAGTTTCTCCTATTCTTTCACCTTGCTGTTTTCCTTCTTTCTTCATTTGTGTAAGTAACTCTTTTCTTTTCTCGTTTGTAATTCTTGAATATTTCTCTCTTTTTTTTTCAAAGAGTTCTTGAGTCACTTTACTTTTGTTCTTTCTCTCTCTTTGTTTTTTTCAACCTCACTTTCCAGAGCATTCCTCAAAATAGCCACCCTCAACTCATGGCTTTGCCATGAGTCAAGGTACACAATACCCAAAGTCGGGTCAGGGCCATAACATAGGTTGTTTATACATTAGCCACCCTCAACTTATGCTTTTGGCATAAGCTGAGGTGCACATGTCCAAGGAGGGACCAGGGCCAACATATTGTTCCCAGAAAAGATCAGTTGGGATGAAAAAGAAAGGTCTAATTTTAAGCTCAAATTATTTGGATCAAAGAAGGATAACTTTCATTTGGTTTCTTTTATTTAGGATAGAAATGGGCTATATTGAATAAGGGCCTATGATCCTTTCCTAATTGTCTGTTACAACTTACTTTTAGCAGGACTAACCAGGCAAGTTCTAGCTCAGTATCAGTAGTGGACTATTCAACTTTCCTCACACTCACTTGACATCTCATCACTATACCAGATTATCAGACACCTAGTTCAACTTGAAGATTTAGGGTAGTGCAATGGTGTAACTCTATTTCATGTTTAGATCCACACAATTATCAGTTACTACGCCTTTTCATGCAACCTTTTCCTGTTTTATTGGGATATCATTTTAGCTATCATGCTTCAGAGTTAAACTATGTACAAAAGATATAACATGCCGGTTCAACAGAAAAAGTAATCAGTCTTTTGGGGAAAAAGAACACAGGCAAGAAAACCCCAAAAGAGGATAGTGAGTTGGGCTACTCAGACTTCACCCTAACACTCACTTTCCATTTACCCCACCCCAACAAAAAAGCATGCAATTTTCCCCAATGCATAAAAAAAAATCTAAAGATTAAAGGGGTAGGTGAAGCAAACCTGTGGCGCATAGCGCCGTCGATCAACAAGCTGGTGGGTCTGGTTTCCCAGAACCCACATCCTCTGCAATCTGCACACCCTCAGTGATTTCCTCCGCAACAACCGCACCGTCAGTAGTGCCTCCTGCTGTCTCTACAGTGCGGGAGCTAGACGCCCCAGCCGCTATCTGCGATGCTCTGATCTGGTGTGCCTCCGCCTCAGCAAGTGAGGCTCTCCTCGCGGCCTCCATCTCTCGGCGCTCCTTCTTCCTTGCTCGCGCCTCATCCTCTGATCGACCCCTCCGCCTCTTGGCACTCTCTCTCGGGGAAGATGGGGGAATGTCTGGAGTAGGAAACAGGGCCTCCAATACAGTATCCTCAGCAGGCTCGACAGACTCCGGCACTCTTGCCTCTAGAATCGTGTCGATGTCTGCACGAAGACTGTCGACTGCAGCCTGAAGAGTCGACACATCTACCGGAGGGGCTGGTCGAGCTAATACTCTCAATTCAAAGGCATCTATGCACTGGTTAACCTCAGCAATCTTCCGCTGCATCTGCCTCTCCATACGCACTTCAGACTCAGCAATAGACTTCTGCATCCACGGCTGGATATGATGCAGAAGAGTGGCCATTTGTGCCTCCAGTTTTTGGACTCGAGCAAGCGGGGCCGGTGTTGGTAGAGGGGCTGTGCTACTACCCAGGATAGACTCGATCGGGGTAGTGTCTGTGGATGCCTGTGTAGCTGTGCGGGCCTGGGCCACCGTATCCGCAAGATCATCAGATAGCGGTGGCAGCTCTTGACGGGGTCCTCGATGTGGGGCAAACTCATTGCCTCGTCTCTGATGAGGCTGACGTAAACGGTACCCGGCGGGGTCCTCAACTGATCTATGTGCCATATGGGCACACCTGCAGACCTGCAAAGGGCAAAGATCATGCACGGAAAAGGATAGGTGGTAGTGACCTTGAATGTCCTCTCGTGCATGACTGCCTGGAGAAGCCATGTATAGTCCACCTCGAAGCCGGCTATCATCGCCGCCATCAGCACTGCTCGATCCCAGGTGACTATGTTATCAGCAACTGTGGGGGAAAGGCAGTGACGAACGAGCAGCCACAAGAACTTTGCAACGAACGTGAGGTTGGCCTTCTTGATGGCCCCCTTCGGCTCCGTGACCCAATCGGCACCCTCTCCGTCGACTGATAAGTGCAGGGCCATCCACCGCTTGGTGGTCTCCCTCAGTGCTGGCTCTCGCAGGAACTGTCCATCCTTCACTATCTGCCAGCGGTAGTCAAACTCGGCAGTGATGGGGGTCCGAGTAGCATCTGCACTCTTGCCGTATAGGAACCGGCGGATGGCGGGCAGGGAAACATCAACCTGCACGCCCCGGACTAGAACCTGCTCCAATGGGGCCTGTTTAGAGGGAGCAGCCCGCCTGTCGATCTGTGATCGGAGAGTCGCTACGTAGGACGCATAGAACTCTCGGACCATCTCCTCGCTGTATCGTCCCAACGGACGGGCTGTCCACTCTAAGCGATGCTTGGTGAATAGGTTGTGGATCTCCGGCATCGATGGGAGACTCCCTGTAAGTAACCACCGCTCCAAAGTGAGTGTCCGAGTCATTACCCCTTTATCAGTAAGGAATTTTGCGTCGGAGTAAACTTGAAACTGGCCTTCAACGCACCACCGATTTGGCTGGTCAGAGGCTGGGGTGGGGACCTGGGCTGGTGAGCCGGATGTGGAGTCTGAACTGTCAGCCTCATCAGACGAGGCCGACGCTGCAGCAGTGGCGGGTGGGGGAACCTCAGCAGATCTTGAAGCTTCCTCGGACCAGGATACTCCTAAGGAGCCAGACGCTCCTTCCTCGTTTGTGGCCGACCCAGAGGGTGTGCCGGTCAGTGTGCGCTCCTCATTAGACTGGGAGGCAGTGACTACGCCGGACGCCACCGTCTTGGGTGTGGCTCTGGGGGCACGTGTAGCACGGGAAGGGGCGGAGGTGCCTGGGGGCATGTATTCAGGGTCCCGCTCATCATCAGAGCCGATGACCATGTGGGCAGACGAGGCGACAGACTTAGATCGCCCGCGTGCATAAGTGCGGTGTTGCTTGGGTGCCATAGTCGATAGTACCTGTAAAGGGGCAATATTAGTATGAGTAGTGGCAAGTAAGACAGGCAAGCTCATATGACATTAAACTTTGAAAATAGTGTGTTAGTAATTTTGAAACGGTATCACACAACTGGACCGATGACGGCTCGTCGTGACTATGACGGACCGTCATGAGGTCCGTCGTGTTATACTTGGTATATGTATATATAAGGAACCCTGAAGGAGGGGTCTCTGACCATCATGACGGTCAAGCAGGACGGACCGTCGTGAGTACGACGGTCCGTTGTAAGAGTCCGTCGTAGGACACTTAGAAAATGTTGAGAGACCCTTATTAGTGGGGTCTCTGACCCTCATGACGGTCAAGCAGGAAGGACCGTCGTGGGTATGATGGTCCGTCGCAAGAGTCCATCATAGGACACTTAGAAAATGATGGGAGACCCTTAGAAGAGGGGTCTCTGACCATCATGACGGTCGTGCAGGACGGACCGTTGTGAATGTGACGGTCCGTGGTAAGTGTCCGTCGTAGGACACTTAGAAAATTTTTTGGAGACCCTTATCAGAGGGGTCTCTGACCATCATGACGGTCGTGCAGGACGGACCATCGTGAAGACAACGGTCCGTCACAGGCGTCGTTGGGCAGGGTGCTAGGGCTTGTACAACAGACCCTACGATGGTCCGTCGTGTGTGCGACGGGCCGTCATCGGGGTCTCGTTCTGAGTAGCAGTGTTAGAACTGGGGGTACCCTACGCATCCCCGATGAACCTACATGGTTGTGTAGTGTTGTGTACCTATATGTGTCTATCCCAACGACCTAAGAAACTACCAAAGCAAAATCACCTATGCCTAGGGTTATCAACATGGCACATACGAACATTTTGAACCTAGGTTTAGACATAAGCATATAAAGGAAACAGTATACGACTAAGAACTAAGCTAATACCAACTACAAAACCAAAATGCAAGAGAAATGAGTATAAATTTAAAGACACATACCTTGGAAATGGAGAAAACACAAGTGGAGAATGATTCAGGTGGCAAGGTAGATACCAATAGCAGCAGCACCCACTAGTAGATAATAATGATAAGGTTTGGGGAGATTGTGGGAGTAATGATCAGTGGGGGAAGTGTGGAAGTTGAAAAGAGAGGGGAGATGAGAGGAAGTTGGAAGTAATGGGGTGGAATATGGAGGGGTGGGGAGTATAAAAGGTCAAATTTTGAAAAGGGGTCCAGCCGGGTCGGGTCAGGTAAATTTCATTAATCGCGTGACGGTTCCCCGACGACGGTCCGTCGCACTTGCAAAGCCCCATCGTAGGTTCCGTCGTGTGTGCCCTAATTTCAAAAATGATAGAAATACGTACCTGGTGTGACGGATGCATACGACGGTCCGTTTCATGCGCAACGGTCCGTCGTTGTATCCATCAGTGGCTACTGCGGAGTAGTTTTCTGCAGAATTTCCTGGTGATGTGCCTGCAAATTTAAAACCCATTTATAGAAAAAATGCTACCATTATTAAAAAGACGATAAGTATTGGGTTGCCTCCCAACAAGCGCCAGATTTAATGTCGCGGCACGACTGGGGCCACTTGATTACTCAGACTTCATCAAGATGGTATGCCTCAATCACTTCATTCGCCGATTCAACATGCCCTAGATAGATTTTTATGCGCTGTCCATTTACCTTGAACCGCACACCCTCCTTAGTTTCCAACTCAACTTCTCCATGAGGGAATAGTTGGGTAACCGTGTAAGGACCAGTTCATTTGGACTTGAGTTCGCCTGGAAACAAGCGCAATCTGGAATTGAATAGAAGCACTAAATCCCCGACCATAAACTCTCGTTTTTCAATTTTGTTGTCATGATACTTCTTCATCTTTTCTTTATATAGGGCTGAGCTTTCATAGGCTTTCAAGCGAAATTCATCAAGTTCATTCAACCCATTTAACCGTTGCTCTGCAGCTTCGCTCCAATCCAATTTTAACTTCTTCATAGCCCGCATGGCTTTATGTTCTAACTCAACTGAAAGATGACAAGCTTTCCCATATACAAGTTGGTATGGAGACATACCTATGGGAGTCTTATAAGTTGTCCGGTATGCCCAAAGAGCATCATCAAGCCTCCTTGACCAATCTGTTCTACTAGCATTCACTGTTTTGGACAATATCTGTTTGATCTCCCGATTCGATACCTCAACTTGCCCACTAGTTTGAGGGTGGTAAGGAGTGGCCACATTATGGCGAACACCGTATTTCTCCAATAACCCCTTGAACAATCTGTTGCAGAAGTGGGAACCCCCATCACTAATAATGGCCCTTGGAGTGCCAAAACGGGAGAATATATTCTTTTTCGAGAATGCAGTGACACTCTTCCCTTCATTGTTTGTGAGAGCTATGGCTTCGACCTATTTAGATACATAATCAACTGCTACAAGAATGTACTTCATCCCATGAGAACTCACGAAAGGGCCCATAAAGTCAATACCCCACACATAAAATAACTCAATCACAAGAATGGGGTTTAGAGGGAGCTCTTGCTTTCTTGAAATACCACCATCTCGTTGACATTTGTCACATAATTTAGCAAACCCATGAGCATCTTGATGAAGAGTTGGCCAATAGTAACCACATTGCAATATCTTGTGAGCGGTTCGGATACCACTGTGATGTCCGCCAACAGGTGAAGAATGGCATGCCTCCAATACACTCAACATTTCACATTCTAGCACACAACGCCGAATAAGCCCGTCGGCACAACTCCTATACAAGTATGGTTCATCCCAAAAGAACTTCTTCACATCGTACATGAACTTTTTCCTTTGATGAAAGAAAAAGTCTGATGGAACAATATCACTAGCCAGGTAGTTCGCAAAATCTGCGAACCATGGAATCAAGTCTTGTGAAGCAGCCAATACATGTTCATCGGGGAAAGTATCATCAATGTCAGTCTTATCCCCTAACTCTCTCATAGCTTCATCCTCTAGACGGGACAAATGATCAGCAACTTGATTTTCAGTCCCTTTTCTATCCAGCACTTCAAAGTCAAATTCTTGCAGCAGTAATACCCAACGAATCAGCCTTGGTTTCGCATCCTTTTTCGCCATCAAATATCTCAATGCTGAATGGTCAGTATGCACTATAACTCTAGTACCTAGCAAATAGGAGCGAAATTTCTCAAAAGCAAAGACTACTGCGAGGAGTTCTTGCTCAGTCACTGTGTAGTTCTTCGAGGCTTCATTTAGGGCTTTACTAGCATAGTAAATTGGGTGAAGGATTTTGTTTCTTCTCTGTCCCAATACTACACCAAGAGCCACCCCACTAGCATCGCACATTACCTCAAATGGATTGTTCCAATCCGGAGAAATAATGATAGGTGCAGACACTAACTTCTCTTTTAGCTCACCGAATGCTTTAAGACAGGATTCATCAAAACAAAATTTACATTCTTTCTCCAGTAATTTGCACAATGGGTGTGCAATCTTTGAAAAGTCTTTGATGAATCTCCGAATGCCCAAGAAAGCTTCTCACACCTTTCACAGAGATCGGCGGGGGAAGTCTCTCTATTACCTCAACTTTAGCTCGATCAACCTCTATGCCCTTTTCTGAAATGCGATGACCCAACACAATACCCTCTTTCACCATGAAATGACACTTTTCCCAGTTTAGTACCAGATTGCAGTCTTGACATCTCTTAAGAACCTCAGATAAATTGGTCAAGCATCGCTCAAATGAATCACCAACCACAGAAAAATCATCCATAAAAACCTCTATAGTATCCTCCACCATGTCAGAAAATATTGACATCATACATCTCTGAAAGGTTGCGGGTGCATTGCACAACCCAAACGGCATTCTTCTGAACGCAAAAGTCCCATATGGACAAGTGAAAGTGGTTTTCTCTTGATCTTCTGGTGCGATAGAAATCTGATTATACCCCGAATACCCATCAAGAAAACAATACCACCCTTTTCCGGCAAGTCTATCCAACATCTGATCCATGAAGGGCATAGGAAAATGGTCTTTTTCAGTCCATGAGTTCAGTTTACGGTAATCCATACACACCCTCCATCCAGTAATCGGTCTCATTGGAACAAGTTCGTTCTTTTCGTTGGGGACCACAGTCATTCCCCCTTTTTTAGGTACACACTGAACTGGGCATACCCAACTACTATCGGCGATTGGATAGATTACTCCAGCATCCAACCACTTGATAATTTCCTTCTTCACAACCTCTTGCATAGGAGGATTCAAGCGTCTCTGGTGCTCAATACTCGGCTTATGATCAGGCATGAGTTGGATTTTATGAGAGCAAATACCAGGAGGGATCCCAATAATGTCCGCAATGGTCCACCCAATAGCTCTTTTGAACTTTTTTAGTACCTTCACCAAACTCTGAACCTGTTGTTCATCTAGGTCTGATGCAATGATTACCGACAAAGTGTCACCATTTCCTAAGAATTCATACCTAAGATAAGGTGGGAGAGCTTTTAATTCAACTTTTGGAGCTTCCTTTATAGATGGTTTAGCGGGTGGGGACTCGCGATTCTTCATATCAAGCTCAAATTTCTTCGGTTTAAACCGAACATCACCTCAGTCAAGATCCGCGACTAATGACTCATACTCTTCAATGCAATCGCTATCAAAGTTCATTATCACTGCCGCTAATGCTTCGACACCTAGACGTTCTTCTACGTGTGTCTCAAAGGTCTCACCCATGTTGTAGGATATAGCAGATGCCTATTGGAGCTCACCACTCTGCCTCATGGACCTACAAATATTAAAGGTCACTTCCTCACTGTTCAACCGAAATTTCATCTGCCTCTTTTCCATGTCTACTAAGGCTCTTCCCGTAGCTAGGAATGGCCTCCCAAGGATAATAGGCACTTCAAAATCAACCTCACAATCAAGAATAACAAAATCGGATGGAAAGATGAATGACTCCACTTTTACTAGCACATCGTGGAGTATCCCTATAGGTCGTTTTACTGTTCGATCAGCCATCAGTAGCCGCATCGCAGTGGGATTTGGGTCACCCAAACCAACTTCTTGTAAATCGAGAGGGGCATGAGATTTATGCTTGCCCCCATATCACATAATGCTTTCACAAAATGTAATAGCCCGATTGTACAAGGAATAGTAAACGCGCCCGGATCTTCTTTCTTTTGGACCAGAGATCTTGTAGCAATAGCACTACAATGCTGCATTCTATCATCATCCTCAAAAGTGACCGATCTTTTCTTTGTAACCAGATCTTTCATAAATTTGGCGTAACTGGGCATTTGTTCTAAAGCTTCTACCAAAGGGACATTGATAGAAAGTTGCTTCAACATTATTATAAAACGCCGGTATTTACCATCCTCGGTCTTTTTCACTAATCTCTGAGGAAATGGGGGTGGTGGCCTAGGCATAGGAGTTACCTTTTTAGGCACTTCAGCATCTTTTGCAGTGTTATCCTCTAATTCAGCATCAACTTCTATCACTTTATCAGATTCTATTGTCACCTTATTCTCATCAGATGGCATAGGTGGATCAATGGTTTGCTTACCACCGCGAGTAGTAATTGCCATACAATGTCCATCATTTTTCGGATTTTGGACAGTGTTGCTAGGAAGAGTGCCCGGTTGCCGTGTGTTCACAGTTGCAGATAATTGGGCCAATTGTAACTCAAGTTGCTTAATTGATATTGCATGGGTATCAACTTTTTGCCCAATGCCCGCTAGATCATTCCTCAACTCTTTATTTTGGTCATCACTAGCATCGAACCTCCTCATCATTTTATGCAACATATCCTCAACTCGCGACATACTACCTCCACCATCCCTAGGAGTAACTTCACAATTTTGAGGAGGAACATAAGGTCCATTTCTGTCGTTTCTGTTACCATAGCTACCCCTGTTAAAGTTGTTGTCGCGATTGTAGTTTCCATCTCGGACATAATGACCCTCACGATTGTAGTTACCATAGTTCCGACCTTGGTTCCCTTGACCTTGGCGCCAATTTTCCTGATTAGAGCCTTGGGCACTTGGTCGGAAACCCCCCATCTATTCATTTACTGCATAGGAATCCTCCTCATAATAACACTCATCGATTGGAGGTGGTGGTTTAGCCAAGTAGTTGACTGCATTAACCTTTTCTGCACCCCCAGTGACATGTTTTAGTACCAACCCAAGCTCAGTTCTCATCTGAGCCATTTCTTCCCGAATATCATTTGTGGCTGGGTTGTGAGTGGATTGCACTGCGAAGGTGTTTCTCCCTATATCGGACTTCCTAGTACTCCAAGCTTTGTTGTTACGGGAGATTTTCTCTAATTTCTCAGCAATCTCAGCATAAGGGCATTCTCCATAAGATCCACCTGCTATAGTGTCCAACACCGCTTTATTGTTATCATCCTGTCCCCTATAGAAGTATTCCTTTAGTGACTCATCATCAATACGGTGATTTGGGACACTTCTCAAGAATTAGGTGAATCTATCCCAAGAACTACTAACTTACTCTCTTGGTAGTGCCACAAAGTTATTCACCCTGTCTTTGTGGTTTAATTTCTTGGAGACCGGATAGTAGCGTGCTAAGAAGACATCCCGTAGTTGGTTCCAAGTGAAAATGGAGTTGTATGGGAGCTCAGTAAACCACATAGCAGCCTCTCCCGTCAGTGAGAGAGGAAACACTCTGAGACCTATTACATCTAGATCCAAATCAGGCCTCCCCACACAACTTTTACACACTGCCCTTACTTTAGTTATATGGGCATGTGGATCCTCAGAAGGTAGCCCTGAAAACAAACCTCTGGCAGTGAGCATTTGCATCAGACTACTAGTTACCACAAAAGTGTGGCCTGTGGGTAGAGGAGGCAAAACAAGTGGCCCATCCGAATCTGCTATGTTATCATAGCCTCTGTAGTATGCTTGGGGCCGTGGAGCGGGATTCTGTCCCCTCTGTTGATGTTCACCCGGAGCATCGGGTAACATCTGACCATGAACATCAGCCGGAGCTGGGATGTTCTGGTTTGGATCCTCATCATTGATTCCCAAATTACGATTCATGTTTCGCAGTGTACGTTCTAGCTCGTGATCGTAGGGGAAAACCGGTTCTCTTCCTCTTCGTGTATTTGACATACGAGGATAGTTCTGAAAAGAAATCAAAAACAATAAAACAAAGTAAAATCAAGAAAATATCAACTAAACTATAGTAAGAAGTTCAAGTTAATCTAAAAGCTAAATTCCCCGGCAGCGGCGCCAAAATTTGATACGCTCAAACTTACTTCTCAAATGAGAAGTAAAGCGGTCGCGTCAAGTAAATAACCCAACTAGTGTGGTTGGGATCGTTCCCACGAGGAAAATGGTCTAGACTTAACCAACTTGTTATTACTATTGTTCGGTTAATGACTTCCTTAGAAAGTAAAAGCATAAAAGGGGGTTTGTATTTCCTAATGAGCAAAAATAACTAACGAACTTGAAAGAGACACTTAACAACTTTTAATGTTGAGTTTTAATCAAGTAATCAAAGTAACTAGGGTTTACGTGTTCCCCACAGGTTCATAACTTGATAATTCTAACTATAACAATTCTTTCCTAGTATCTTGCATGCAAAGTGATAAGTTATGTATTTCTAAATCCTTGGTCCGGCATCTAGAAAATCTCACTCCGCACCTTGGTCCGGCTACGTGTGTTGCTTTCCTAACCCTTATCCTTACCTCATATTAAGCATCGTATTCGATATTTGACTAAGTTATTACCTCGTACCAATCAATACTAGCCTATTAGATAGTATACACTAAATCTATGTTAATAATTCTTTTCCTATTATCTACCTCCTTGGTCCGGCAAGTAGCATTAAGGCGAGTTCTAACGTTGATCATCCGTTAAAAAGACTTCTAAGCGAAAGAATTATTAATACATGCAAGACACGATTCTAGAATTGTTATTTTAGCTAGGGTTTATCTCATTATTTACCTATGGTTCCCACAACCCTAGTTATGGAGTTTAGTTCCTCATAGCCATAAACACAATATTCAAATATGGTAAACAAGAATTCATGTACTTACTTCAATGAGAAAGAATAAAGTCCGAAAATTTGCTTGATTAATCACGAAAAATCACTTGTAAGAATCTCTAACAATCAAACACTCAAAACACAAAGTCTAACAATATAATGTTTAGTATCACAAAGTCTAACCTCAAAAACGAGGTTTTTCGAACTATTTATAAAAAAATAAAAACCTAATTAAACAAGGATTCTAATTACTGGAAATCTGCCAAAACGCGGCTGGGTCAACGGACCACGCAACGGACCGCCGTGGTCATGACGAACCGTCGTGGACTCCATCGTCCCATACTTGGTGCAATTCTTCTGCTGCTTTCATTCCCCTCAACGGCAAGTGTGACGGACCGTCATAAGCACAACGGTCCGTCGAGGGTATCGTTTCAAAATACTTCAACTCTTGGAATCTGGGTACTGGGATCACTTCTCTGATCTTCACGACTAACCTGCAGGACGGACCGTCATAGCCATGACGGACCGTCACAAGCTTCGTAATCCCACACTTGGTCAGACTTCCCCATCTTCCTCCAGTAGCTTCTCTACGCTGCCACCTACGGACCGTCACAGGCACGACAGACCGTCATAAGCCCCGTAGGTGGTCTCTTCTGCATTTTTCGCTCAAAATCTCCGCATTCAGCTTTGAACAGATTTCCTGGAAAACAAAGAGAAACTTATATCAAAATTAGCACAAAAAGGGCTTTCGGACACACTAAACTTAAGGAAAAAGTATTAATTATACCGTGAAACCACGGTATATCAGCTATAGCACACGAAAATCGTCGAAATGAGGCGTATGCTCACTTCGGGGCTCGTTTGACCCTCCAAATGGGCCGGACAAGCCATGATGGCCAACCGTATGCATAGACAAGGTCTTGACGAACGTCCACGAAAAATTTGGCATTTTTGACGTCGGAATCTGGATCACCCAAAAAATGGTGTGCTATAGCACACGAAAATCGTCGAAATGAGGCGTATGCTCGCTTCGGGGTTCGTTTGACCCTCCAAATAGGCCGAACAAGCCGTGATAGCCAACCGTATGCATAGACAACGTCTTGACAGACGTCCACGAAAACATTTGGAATTATTAACGTCGAAATCCGGATCACCCAAAAAATGGTGTGCTATAGCACACGAAAATCATCGAAATGAGGCGTATGCTTGCTTCGGGGCTCGTTTGACCCTCCAAATGGACTGGAAAAGCCGTGATGTCCAACTGTATGCATAGACACGGTCTTGACGGACGTCCATGAAAAAATTTGGCATTTTTGACGTCGGAATCCGGACCACCCAAAAGATGGTGAGCTATAGCACACGAAAATCGTCGAAATGAGGCGTATGCTCGCTTTGGGGCTCGTTTGACCCTCCAAATGGGCCGGACAAGCCGTGATGGCCAACCGTATGCATAGAAAAGGTCTTGACGGACGTCCATGAAAAACTTTGGCATTTTTGACGTCGGAATCCGGATCACCCAAAAAATGGTGTGCTATAGCACACGAAAATCATCGAAATGAGGCGTATGCTCGCTTTGGGGCTCGTTTGACCCTCCAAATGGGCCGGACAAACCGTGATGCCAACCTTACGCATAGCCAAGGTCTTGACGGATGTCCACAAGAAAGTTTGGCATTTTTGACGTCGGAATCCGGATCACCCAAAAAATGGTGTGTTATAGCACACGAAAATTGTCGAAATGAGGCATATGCTCGCTTCGGGGCTCGTTTGACCCTCAAAATGGGCCGGACAAGACGTGATGGCCAATCGTATGCATAGATAAGGTCTTGACGGATGTCCACGAAAAAATTTGGCATTTTTGACGTTGGAATTCGGATCACCCAAAAAATGGTGTGCTATAGCACATGAAAATCATCGAAATGAGGCGTATGCTCGCTTCGGGGCTCGTTTGACCCTCCAAATGGGCCGGACAAGCCGTGATGGCCAACCGTATGCATAGACAAGGTCTTGACGGACGTCCACAAAAATATTTGGCATTTTTGACGTCGGAATCCGGATCACCCAAAAAATGGTGTGCTATAGCACACGAAAATCGTTGAAATGAGGCGTATGCTCGCTTTGGGGCTCATTTGACCCTCCAAATGGGCCGGACAAGCCGTGATGGCCAACCGTATGCATAGACAAGGTCTTGACGGACGTCCACGAAAAAAATTGGCATTTTTGATGTCGGAATCCGGATCACCCAAAAGATGGTGTGCTATAGCACACGAAAATCGTCGAAATGAGGCGTATGCTCGCTTCAGGGATCGTTTGACCCTCCAAATGGGCCGGACAAACTGTGATGGCCAACCGTATGCATAGATAAGGTCTTGACGGACGTCCACGAAAAAATTTGGCATTTTTGACGTCGGAATCTGGATCACCCAAAAAATCATCGAAATGAGGCGTATGCTCGCTTCGGGGCTCGTTTGACCTCTTCAAATGAGCCGAACAAGACGTGATGGCCAACCGTATGCATAGACAAGGTCTTGACGGACGTCCACAAAAAAATTTGGCATTTTTGAAGTCATAATCCGGATCACCTAAAAAATGGTGTGCTATAGCACACAAAAATTGTCGAAATGAGGCGTATGCTCGCTTCGGGGTTTGTTTGACCCTCCAAATGGGCATACCAAGCCGTGATGGCCTACCGTATGCATAGACAAGGTCTTGACGGACGTCCACGAAAAAATTTTGCATTATTGACGTCGGAATCCGGATCACCTAAAAAATGGTGTGCTATAGCACACGAAAATCATCGAAATGAGGCGTATGCTCGCTTCGGGGCTTGTTTGACCCTCAAAATGGGACGGACAAGCCGTGATAGCCAATTGAATGCATAGAAAAGGTCTTGACGGATGTCCACGAAAAAATTTGGCATTTTTGACGTATGAATCCGGATCACCCAAAAAATGGTGTGCTATAGCACACGAAAATCATCGAAATGAGGCGTATGCTCGCTTCGGGGCTCGTTTGACCCTCAAAATGGGCCGGACAAGCCGTGATGGCCAACCGTATGCATAGACAAGGTCTTGACGGACGTCCACAAAAATATTTGGCATTTTTGATGTCGGAATTCGGATCACCCAAAAAATGGTGTGCTTATAGCACACGAAAATCGTCGAAATGAGGCGTATGCTCGATTCAGGGCTCGTTTGACCCTCCAAATGGGCCGGACAAACCGTGATGGCCAACCGTATGCATAAACAAGGTCTTGACGGACATCCACGAAAACATTTGGCATTTTTGACGTCGGAATCCGGATCACCCAAAAAATGGTGTGCTATAGCACACGAAAATCATCGAAATGAGGCGTATGCTCGCTTCGGGGCTCGTTTGACCCTCCAAATGGGCCGGACAAGCCATGATGGCCTACCATATGCATAGACAAGGTCTTGACGGACGTCCACAAAAAAAATTGGCATTTTTGACGTCGGAATCCGGATCACCCAAAAAAAGGTGTGCTATAGCACATAAAAATCGTCGAAATGAGGCGTATGCTCGCTTTGGGGCTCATTTGACCCTCCAAATGGGCCGGACAAGCCGTGATGGCCAACCGTATGCATAGACAAGGTCTTGATGGACGTCCACGAAAAAAATTGGCATTTTTGATGTCGGAATCCGGATCACCCAAAAGATGGTGTGCTATAGCACACGAAAATCGTCGAAATGAGGCGTATGCTCGCTTCAGGGATCGTTTGACCCTCCAAATGGGCTGGACAAACTGTGATGGCCAACCGTATGCATAGATAAGGTCTTGACGGATGTCCACGAAAAAATTTGGCATTTTTGACGTTGGAATTCGGATCACCCAAAAAATGGTGTGCTATAGCACATGAAAATCATCGAAATGAGGCGTATGCTCGCTTCGGGGCTCGTTTGACCCTTCAAATAGGCCGGACAAGCCGTGATGGCCAACCGTATGCATAGACATGGTCTTGACGGACGTCCACGAAAAAATTTGGCATTTTTGACGTCGGAATCCGGATCACCCAAAAAATGGTGTGCTATAGCACACGAAAATCGTCGAAATGAGGCGTATGCTCGCTTCGGGGCTCGTTTGACCCTCCAAATGGGCCGGACAAGTCGTGATGGCCAACCGTATGCATAGACAATGTCTTGACGGACGTCCACGAAAAAATTTGGTATTTTTGACTCAAGGTATCCGGATCACCCAAAAAATGGTGTGCTATAGCACACGAAAATCGTCGAAATGAGGCGTATGCTCGCTTCGGGGCTCGTTTGACCCTCCAAATGGGCCGGACAAGCCGTTATGGCCAACCGTATGCATAGACAAGGTCTTGACGGATGTCCACGAAAAAATTTGGCATTTTTGACGTCGGAATCCGGATCACCCAAAAAATGGTGTGCTATAGCACACGAAAATTGTCGAAATGAGGCGTATGTTCGCTTCGGGGCTTTTTTGACCCTCCAAATGGGCCAGACAAGCCGTGATGGCCAACTGTAGGCATAGACAAGGTCTTGACGGACGTCCACGAAAAAATTTGGCATTTTTCACATCGGAATCTGGATCACCCAAAAATGGTGTGCTATAGCACACGAAAATCATCGAAATGAGGCTTATGCTCGCTTCGGGGCTCGTTTGACCCTCCAAATGGGCCGGACAAGCCGTGATGGCAAACAATATGCATAGACAAGGTCTTGACGGACGTCCACGAAAAAATTTGACATTTTTGACATCGGAATCCGGATCACCCAAAAAATGGTGTGCTATTGCACACGAAAATTGTTGAAATGAGGCGTATGCTCGCTTCGGGGCTCGTTTGACTCTTCAAATAGGCCGGACAAGCCGTGATGGCCAACCGTATGCATACACATGGTCTTGACGGACGTCCACGAAAAAATTTGGCATTTTTGACGTCGGAATCCGGATCACCCAAAAAATGGTGTGCTATAGCACACGAAAATCATCGAAATGAGGCGTATGCTCGCTTCGGGGCTCGTTTGACCCTCCAAATGGGCCGGACAAGCCATGATGGCCTACCATATGCATAGACAAGGTCTTGACGGACGTCCACAAAAAAAATTGGCATTTTTGACGTCGGAATCCGGATCACCCAAAAAAAGGTGTGCTATAGCACATAAAAATCGTCGAAATGAGGCGTATGCTCGCTTCGGGGCTCGTTTGACCCTCCAATTGGGCCGGACAAACCGTGATGGCCAACCGTATGCATATACAAGGTCTTGACGGACGTCCACGAAAAAATTTGGCATTTTTGACGTCGGAATCCGGATCACCCAAAAAATGGTGTGCTATAGCACACGAAAATCGTCGAAATGAGGCGTATGCTCGCTTCGGGGCTCGTTTGACCCTCCAAATGGGCCGGACAAATCGTGATGGCCAACCGTATGCATAGACAAGGTCTTGACGAACGTCCCTGAAAAAATTTGGCATTTTTGACGTCGGAATCCGGATCACCCAAAAAATGGTGTGCTATAGCACATGAAAAATCGTCGAAATGATGCGTATGCTCGCTTCGGGGCTCGTTTGACCCTCCAAATGGGCCGGACAAACCGTGATGGCAAACCGTATGCATATACAAGGTCTTTACGGACGTCCACGAAAACATTTGGCATTTTTGACGTCGGAATCTGGATCACCCAAAAAATGGTGTGCTATAGCACACGAAAATCGTCGAAATGAGGCGTATATTCGCTTCGGGGCTCGTTTGACCCTCCAAATGGGCCGGACAAACCGTGATGGCCAACCGTATGCATAGACAAGGTCTTGACGAATGTCCAGGAAAAAATTTTGCACACGAAAATCGTCGAAATGTGGCGTATGCTCGCTTCGGGGCTCGTTTGACCCTCCAAATGAGCCGGACAAGCCGTGATGGCCAACCGTATGCATAGACAAAGTCTTGACGGACGTCCACAAAAAAATTTGGCATTTTTGACGTCGGAATCCGGATCACCCAAAAAATGGTGTGCTATAGCACACGAAAATCGTCGAAAGGAGGCGTATGCTCGCTTCGGGCCTCGTTTGACCCTCTAAATGGGGCGGACAAGCCGTGATGGCCAACCGTATGCATAGACAAGGTCTTCACGGATGTCCACGAAAAAATTTGACATTTTTGACGTTGGAATCCGGATCACCCAAAAAATGGTGTGCTATATAGCACACGAAAATTGTCGAAATGAGGCGTATACTCGCTTCGGGGCTCGTTTGACCCTCCAAATGGGTCGGACAAACCGTGATGGCCAACCGTATGCATAGACAAGGTCTTGACGGACGTCCACAAAAAAATTTGGCATTTTTGACGTTGGAATCCGGATCACCAAAAAAATGGTGTGCTATAGCACATGAAAATCGTCGAAATGAGGCGTATGCTCGATTCGGGGCTCGTTTGACCCTCCAAATGGGCCGGACAAGCCGTGATGGCCAACCGTATGCATAGACAAGGTCTTGACGGACGTCCACGAAAATATTTGGCATTTTTGACGTCGGAATCCGGATCACCCAAAAAATGGTGTGCTATAGCACATGAAAATCGTCGAAATGAGGCGTATGTTCGCTTCGGGGCTCGTTTGACCCTCCAAATGGGCCGGACAAGCCGTGATGGCCAACCGTATGCATAGACAAGGTTTGACGGACGTCCACGAAAAAATTTGGCATTTTTGACATCGGAATCCGGATCACCCAAAAAATGGTGTGCTATAGCACATGAAAATCGTCGAAATGAGGCGTATGCTCGCTTCGGGGCTCGTTTGACCCTCCAAATGGGCCGAACAAACTGTGATGGCCAACCGTATGCATAGACAAGGTCTTGACGGACGTCCACAAAAAAATTTGGCATTTTTGACGTCGGAATCCGGATCACCCAAAAAATGGTGTGCTATAGCACACGAAAATCGTCAAAATGAGGCGTATGCTCGCTTCGGGGCTTGTTTGACCCTCCAAATGGGCCGTACAAGCCGTGATGGCCAACCGTATGCATATACAAGGTCTTTACGGACGTCCACGAAAACATTTGGCATTTTTGACGTTGGAATCCGGATCACCCAAAAAATGGTGTGCTATAGCACACGAAAATCGTCGAAATAAGGCTTATGCTCGCTTTGGGGCTCGTTTGACACTCCAAATGGGCCGGACAAACCGTGATGGCAACCCGTATGCATAGACGAGGTCTTAACGAACGTCCACAAAAAAATTGGCATTTTTGACATCGGAATCCGGATCACTCAAAAAATGGTGTGCTATATATAGCACACGAAAATCATCAAAATGAGGCGTATGCTCGTTTCGGGGCTCGTTTGACCCTCCAAATGGGCCGGACAAACCTTGATGGCCAACCATATGCATAGACAAGGTCTTGACGGACGTCCACGAAAAAATTTGGCATTTTTAACGTCGAAATATGGATCACCCAAAAAATGGTGTGTTATAGCACACGAAAATCGTCGAAATGAGGCGTATGCTCACTTAGGGCTCGTTTAACCCTCCAAATGGGCCGGAAAAGCCGTGATGGCCAACCGTATGCATAGACAAGGTCTTGAAGGACGTCCATGAAAAAATTTGGCAATTTTGACGTCGGAATCTGGATCACCCAAAAAATGGTGTGCTATAGCACACAAAAATCGTCGAAATGAGGCGTATGCTCGCTTTAGGGCTCGTTTGACCCTCCAAATGGGCCGGACAAACCGTGATGGCCAACCGTATGCATAGACAAGGTCTTGAAGGACGTCCACGAAAAAATTTGGCAATTTTGACGTCGGAATACGGATCACCCAAAAATGGTGTGCCATAGCACACGAAAATCGTCGAAATGAGGCGTATGCTCGCTTCGGGGCTCGTTTGACCCACCAAATGGGCCGGACAAACCGTGATGGCCAACCGTATGCATAGACAAGGTCTTGATGGACGTCCACGAAAAAATTTGGCATTTTTGATGTCGGTATCCGGATCACCCAAAAAATGGTGTGCTATAGCACACGAAAATCGTCGAAATGAGGCGTATGCTCGCTTCGGGGCTCGTTTGACCCTCCAAATGGGTCAAACAAGCCGTGATGGCCAACCGTATGCATAGACAAGGTCTTGAAGGACGTCCACGAAAAAATTTGGCAATTTTGACGTCGGAATACGGATCACTTAAAAAATGGTGTGTTATAGCATACAAAAATCGTCGTAATGAGGCGTATGCTCGCTTTGGGGCTCGTTTGACCCTCCAAATGGGTCAGACAAGCCGTGATGGCCAACCGTATGCATAGACAAGGTCTTGACGGACGTCCACGAAAATATTTTGCATTTTTGACGTCGGAATCTGGATCACCCAAAAAATGGTGTGCTATAGCACACGAAAATCGTCGAAATGAGGCGTATGCTCGCTTCGGGGCTCGTTTGACCCTTCAAATGGGCCGGACAAACTGTGATGGCCAACCATATGTATAGACAAAGTCTTGACGGACGTCCATAAAAAAATTTGGCATTTTTTACGTTGGAAGCCGGATCACCCAAAAAATGGTGTGATATAGCACACGAAAATCGTCGAAATGAGGCGTATGCTCGCTTCGGTCCTCGTTTGACTCTCCAAATGGGCCGAACAAGCCGTGATGGCCAACCGTATGCATAGACAAGGTCTTGACGGACGTCCACGAAAAAATTTGACATTTTTGACGTCGGAATCCGGATCACCAAAAAAATGGTGTGCTCTAGCACACGAAAATCATCGAAATGAGGCGTATGCTCGCTTCGGGGCTCGTTTGACCCTCATAATTGGCCGGACAAACCGTGATGGCCAACCGTATGAATAGACAAGGTCTTGACGGACGTCCACGAAAAAATTTGGCATTTTTGACGTCGGAATCCGGATCACCCAAAAAATGGTGTGCTATAGCACACGAAAATCGTCGAAATGAGGCGTATGCTCACTTTGGGGCTCGTTTGACCCTCCATATGGGCCGGACAAGCCGTGATGGCCAACCGTATGCATAGACAAGGTCTTGATGGACGTCCACGAAAAAAATTTGGCATTTTTGACGTCGAAATCCGGATCACCCAAAAATGGTGTGCCATAGCACACGAAAATCGTCGAAATGAGGCGTATGCTCGCTTCGGGGCTCGTTTGACCCACCAAATGGGCCGGACAAACCGTGATGGCCAACCGTATGCATAGACAAGGTCTTGATGGACGTCCACGAAAAAATTTGGCATTTTTGATGTCGGTATCCGGATCACCCAAAAAATGGTGTGCTATAGCACACGAAAATCGTCGAAATGAGGCGTATGCTCACTTCGGGGCTCGTTTGACCCTCCAAATTGGCCGGACAAGCAATGATGGCCAACGGTATGCATAGACAAGGTTTTGAAGGACGTCCACGAAAAAATTTGGCATTTTTTACGTCAAAATCCAGATCACCCAGAAAATGGTTCGCTATAGCACACGAAAATCATCGAAATGAGGCGTATGCTCGCTTCAGGGCTCGTTTGACCCTCCAAATGGGCCGGACAAGCCGTGATGACAAACTGTATGCATAGACAAGGTCTTGACGGACGTCCACGAAAAAATTTGGCATTTTTTACGTCGGAATCCCGGTCACACAAAAAATGGTGTGCTATAGCACACGAAAATCGTCGAAATGAGGCGTATGCTCGCTTCGGGGCTCGTTTGACCCTCCAAATGGGCCGGACAAGCCGTGATGGCAAACCGTATGCATAGACAAGGTCTTGAAGGACGTCCATGAAAAAATTTGGCAATTTTGACGTCGGAATCCGGATCACCCAAAAAATGGTGTGCTATAGCACAAGAAAATCGTCGAAATGAGGCGTATGCTCGCTTTAGGGCTCGTTTGACCCTCCAAATGGGCCGGACAAACAGTGATGGCCAACCGTATGCATAGACAAGGTCTTGAAGGACGTCCACGAAAAAATTTGAAATTTTTGACGTCGGAATCTGAATCACCCAAAAAATGGTGTGCTATAGCATACGAAAATCGTCGAAATGAGGCGTATGCTTGCTTCGGGGCTTGTTTGACCATTCAAATGGGCCGGAAAAGCCGTGATGGCCAATTGTATGCATAGACAAGGTCTTGACGGACGTCCACGAAAAAATTTGGCATTTTTGACGTCGGAATCCGGATCACCCAAAAAATGGTGTGCTATAGCACACGAAAATCGTCGAAATGAGGTGTATGCTCGCTTCGGGGCTCGTTTGACCTTCCAAATGGGTTAGAGAAGCCGTGATGGCCAACCGTATGCATAGACAAGGTCTTGACGGACATCCACAAAAAAATATGGCATTTTTGACGTCGGAATCTGGATCACCCAAAAAATGGTGTGCTAAGCACACGAAAATCATTGAAATGAGGTGTATGCTCGCTTCAGGGCTCGTTTAACCCTCCAAATGGGCCGGACAAGCCGTGATGGAAAACTGTATGCATAGACAAGGTCTTGACGGACGTCCATGAAAACATTTGGCATTTTTGACGTCGGAATCCCGGTCAAACAAAAAATGGTGTGCTATAGCACACGAAAATCGTCGAAATGAGGCGTATGCTCGCTTCGGGGCTCGTTTGACCCTCCAAATGGGCAGGACAAGCCTTGATGGCCAACCGTATGCATAGATAAGGTCTTGAAGGACGTCCACGAAAAAATTTGGCTTTTTTGACGTTGGAATCCGGATCACCCAAAAAATGGTGTGCTATAGCACACGAAAGTCATCGAAATGACGCGTATGCTCGCTTTGGGGCTCGTTTGACCTTCCAAATGTGTCGGAAAAGCCGTGATGGCCAACCGTATGCATAGACAACGTCTTGACGGACCTCCACGAAAAAATTTGGAATTTTTGACGACGAAATCCTGATCACCCAAAAAATGGTGTGCAATTGCACACGAAAATCGTCGAAATGAGGCGTATGCTCGCTTCGGGGCTCGTTTGACCTTCCAAATGGATTGAAAAAGCCGTGATGGCCAACTGTATGCATAGACAATGTCTTAACAGACGTCCACGAACAAATTTGGCATTTTTGACGTCGGAATCCCGATCACCCAAAAAATGGTGTGCAATAGCACACGAAAATCGTCGAAATGAGGCGTATGCTCGCTTTGGGCTCGTTTGACCCTCCAAATGGGCCGGACAATCCGTGATGGCCAACCGTATGCATAGACAACGTCTTGACGGACGTCCACGAACAAATTTGGCATTTTTGACGTCGGAATCCCGATCACCCAAAAAATGGTGTGCAATAGCACAGGAAAATCGTCGAAATGAGGCGTATGCTCGCTTCGGGGCTCGTTTGACCTTTCAAATGGGACGAAAAAGCCGTGACGGCAAACCGCATGCATAGACAACGTCTTGACGGACGTCCACGAACAAATTTGGCATTTTTGACGTCGGAATCCCGATCATCCAAAAAATGGTGTGCAATAGCACACGAAAATCGTCGAAATAAGGCGTATGCTCGCTTCGGGGCTCGTTTGACCTTCCAAATGGGTTGGAAAAGCAGTGATGGCCAACCGTATGCATAGACAACGTTTTCATGGACGTCCACGAACAAATTTGGCATTTTTGACGTCCGAATCCCGATCACCCAAAAATGGTGTGCAATAGCACATGAAAATCATAAAAATGAGGCGTATGCTCGCTTCGGGGCTCGTTTGACCTTCCAAATGGGCCGGAAAAGCCGTGATGGCCAACCGTATGCATAGACAACGTCTTGACGGACGTCCACGAAATAATTTGGCATTTTTGACGTCGGAATCCGGATCACCCAAAAAATGGTTTGCAATGGCACACGAAAATCGTCGAAATGAGGCGTATGCTCGCTTCAGGGCTCGTTTGACCTTTCAAAGGGGTTGGAAAAGCCGCGATGGCCTACCGTATGCATAGACAATGTCTTGATGGACGTCCACGAACAAATTTGGCATTTTTGACGTCCGAATCCTGATCACCCAAAAAATGGTGTGCAATAGCACACGAATATCGTCGAAATGAGGCGTATGCTCGCTTCGGGGCTCGTTTGACCTTCCAAATGGGTCGAAAAAGTCGTGATAGCCAACCGTATGCATAGACAACATCTTGACGGACGTCCACGAACAAATTTGGCATTTTTGACGTCAGAATCCCGATCACCCAAAAAATGGTGTGCAATAGCACACAAAAATCGTCGAAATGAGGCGTATGCTCGCTTCGGGGCTCGTTTGACCTTCCAAATGGGTTGGAAAAGCCATGATGGCCAACCGTATGCATAGACAACGTCTTGACGGATGTTTACGAACAAATTTGTCATTTTTGACGTCCGAATCCTGATCACCCAAAAAATGGTGTGCAATAGCACACGAAAATCATCAAAATGAGGCGTATGCTCGCTTCGGGGCTCGTTTGACCTTCCAAAAGGGTCAGAAAAGCCGTTATGGCCAACCGTATGCATAGACAACGTCTTGACAGACGTCCACTAAAAAATTTGGCATTTTTGACGTTGGAATTCCGATCACCCAAAAAATGGTGTGCAATAGCACACGAAAATCGTCGAAATGAGGCGTATGCTCGCTTTGGGGCTTGTTTGACCTTCCAAATGGGTCGGAAAAGCCGTGATGGCCAACCGTATGCATGGACAACGTCTTGACGGACGTCCACGAACAAATCTGGCAGTTTTGACGTCGGAATCCCGATCACCCAAAAAATGGTGTGCAATAGCAACCGAAAATCGTCGAAATGAGGCGTATGCTCGCTTTGGGGCTCGTTTGACCTTCCAAATGGGTCGGAAAATCCGTGATGGCCAACCGTATGCATAGAAAACGTCTTGACGGACATCCACGATAAAATTTGTCATTTTTGACGTCGGAATCCCGATCACCCAAAAAATGGTGTGCAATAGCACACGAAAATCGTCGAAATGAGGCGTATGCTCGCTTCGGGGCTCGTTTAACCTTCCAAATGGGTCAAAAAAGCCGTGATGGCCAATTGTATGCATAGACAACGTCTTGACGGACGTCCACGAACAAAATTGGAATTTTTGACATCGGAATCCTGATCACCCAAAAAATGGTGTGCAATACCACTCGAAAATCGTCAAAATGAGGCGTATGCTCGCTTCGGAGCTCGTTTGACCTTCCAAATTGGTCGGAAAAGCCGTGATGGCCAACCGCATGCATAGACAACGTCTTGACGGACGTCCACGAACAAATTTTGCATTTTTGACGTCCGAATCCCGATCACCCAAAAAATGGTGTGCAATAGCATTCGAAAATCGTCGAAATGAGGCGAATGCTCGCTTCGGGGCTCGTTTGACCTTCCAAATGGGTCGGAAAAGCCGTGATGGCCAACCGTATGCATAGACAACTTCATGACGGACGTCCACGACAAAATTTGGCATTTTTGACGTCGAAATCCCGATCACCCAAAAAATGGTGTGCAATAGCACATGAAAATCGTTGAAATGAGGCGTATGCTCGCTTCGGGGCTCGTTTGACATTCCAAATGGGTCAGAAAAGCCGTGATGGCCAACCGTATGCATAGACAACATCTTGACGGACCTCCACGAACAAATTTGGCATTTTTGACGTCCGAATCCCGATCACCCAAAAAATGGTGTGCAATAGCACACGAAAATCGTCGAAATGAGGCGAATGCTCGCTTCAGGGCTCGCTTGTCCTTCCAAATGAGTCGGAAAAGCCGTGATGGACAACTGTATGCATAGACAACATCTTGACGGACGTCCACGAACAAATTTGTTATTTTTGATGTCGGAATCATGATCACCCAAAAAATGGTGTACAATAGCACACGAAAATCGTTGAAATGAGGCGTATGCTCGCTTCCGGGCTCGTTTGACTTTCCAAATGGGTCGGAAAAGTCGTGATGGCCGAACGTATGCATAGAAAATGTCTTGACGGACGTCCACAAACAAATTTGGCATTTTTGACGTCCGAATCCCGATCACCCAAAAAATGGTGTGCAATTGCACACGAAAATCATCGAAATGAGGCGTATGCTCGCTTCGGGGCTCGTTTGACCTTCCAAATGGGTCGGAAAAGCCGTGATGGCCAACTGTATGCATAGACAACGTCTTGACGGACGTCCACGAACAAATTTGGCCTTTTTGACGTCGGAATCCCGATCACCCAAAAAATGGTGTGCAATAACACACGAAAATCGTCAAAATGAGGCGTATGCTCGCTTCAGGTCTCGTTTGACCTTTTAAATGGGATGGAAAAGCCGTGATGGCCAACCGTATGCATAGACAACGTCTTGATGGACGTCCACGAACAAATTTGGCATTTTTGACGTCCTAATCTCGATCACCCAAAAAATGGTGTGCAATAGCACACGAAATTCGTCGAAATTAGGCGTATGCTCGCTTCGGGGCTCGTTTGACCTTCCAAATGGGTCGGAAAAGCCGTGATGGACAACCGTATGCATAGACAACGTCTTGACGGATGTCGATGAACAAATTTGGTATTTTTTGACGTCCGAATCTCGATCACCCAAAAAATGGTGTGCAATAGCACACGAAAATCGTCGAAATGAGGCGTATGCTCGCTTTGGGGCTCGTTTAACCTTCCAAATGGGTCGGAAAAGCCGTGATGGCCAACCGTATGCATAGACAACGTCTTGACGGACGTCGATGAACAAATTTTGCATTTTTTGACGTCCGAATCCCGATCACCCAAAAAATGGTGTGCAATAGCACACGAAAATCGTCGAAAAGAGGCGTATGCTCGCTTCGGGGCTCGTTTGACCTTCCAAATGGGTCGGAAAAGCCGTGATGGCCAACCGTATGCATAGACAACGTCTCAACAGACGTCCATGAAAAAATTTGGCATTTTTGACGTCGGAATCCTGATCACCCAAAAAATGGTGTGCAATAGCACACGAAAATCGTTGAAATGAGGCGTATGCTCGCTTCCGGGCTCGTTTGACCTTCCAAATGGGTCGAAAAAGCCGTGATGGCCAACCGTATGTATAGACAACGTCTTGACGGACGTCCACGAACAAATTTGGCATTTTTGACGTCGGAATCCCGATCACCCAAAAAATGGTGTGCAATAGCACACAAAAATCGTCGAAATGAGGCGTATGCTCGCTTCGAGGCTCGTTTGACCTTCCAAATGGGTCGGAAAAGCCATGATGGCCAACCGTATGCATAGACAACTACTTGACGGACGTCCATGAAAATTTTTTGCATTTTTGACGTCCGAATCCCGATCACCCAAAAAATGGTGTGCAATAGCACACGAAAATAATCGAAATGAGGCGTATGCTCGCTTCGGGGCTCGTTTGACCTTCCAAAAGGGTCGGAAAAGCCGTGATGGCCAACCGTATGCATAGACAATGTCTTGACAGACGTCCACTAAAAAATTTGGCATTTTTGACGTCGGTATTCCGATCACCTAAAAAATGGTGTGCAATAGCACACGAAAATCGTCGAAATGAGGCGTATGCTCGCTTCGGGGCTCGTTTGACCTTCCAAATGGGTCGGAAAAGCCGTGATGGACAACCGTATGCATAGACAACGTCTTGACGGATGTCGATTAACAAATTTGGTATTTTTTGACGTCCGAATCTCGATCACCCAAAAAATGGTGTGCAATAGCACACGAAAATCATCGAAATGAGGCGTATGCTCGCTTTGGGGCTCGTTTAACCTTCCAAATGGGTCAGAAAAGCCGTGATGGCTAACCCAATGCATAGACAACGTCTTGACGGACGTCAATGAACAAATTTTGCATTTTTTGACGTCCGAATCCCGATCACCAAAAAAAATGGTGTTCAATAGCACACGAAAATCGTCGAAATGAGGCGTATGCTCGCTTCGGGGCTCGTTTGACCTTCCAAATGGGTTGGAAAAGCCGTGATGGCCAACCGTATGCATAGACAACGTCTTGACGGACGTTCATGAAAAAATTTGGCATTTTTGACGTCGGAATCCTGATCACCCAAAAAATGGTGTGCAATAGAACACGAAAATCGTTGAAATGAGACGTATGCTCGCTTCGGGGCTCGTTTGACCTTCCAAATGGGTTGGAAAAGCCGTGATGGACAACCGTATGCATAGACAACGTCTTGACGGATGTCGATGAACAAATTTGGTATTTTTTGACGTCCGAATCTCGATCACCCAAAAAATGGTGTGCAATAGCACACGAAAATCGTCGAAATGAGGCGTATGCTCGCTTTAGGGCTCGTTTAACCTTCCAAATGGGTCGGAAAAGCCGTGATGGCCAACCGTATGCATAGACAACGTCTTGACGGACGTCGATGAACAAATTTTGCATTTTTTGACGTCCGAATCCCGATCACCCAAAAAATGGTGTGCAATAGCACACGAAAATTGTCGAAAGAAGGCGTATGCTCGCTTCGGGGCTCGTTTGACCTTCCAAATGGGTCGGAAAAGTCGTGATGGCCAACCGTATGCATAGACAACGTCTTGACGGACGTCCATGAAAAAATTTGGCATTTTTGACGTCGGAATCCTGATCACCCAAAAAATGGTGTGCAATAGCACACGAAAATCGTTGAAATGAGGCGTATGCTCCCTTCGGGGCTCGTTTGACCTTCCAAATGGGTCGAAAAATCCGTGATGGCCAACCGTATGCATAGAAAACGTCTTGACGGACGTCCACGAAAAAATTTGGCATTTTTGACGTCGGAATCTCGATCACCCAAAAAATGGTGTGCAATAGCACACGAAAATCGTCGAAATGAGGCGTATGCTCGCTTTGGGGCTCGTTTGACCTTCCAAATGGGTCGGAAAAGCCGTGATGGCCAACCGTATGCATAGAAAACGTCTTGACGGACCTCCACGAAAAAATTTGGCATTTTTGACGTCGGAATCCCGATCACCCAAAAAATGGTGTGCAATTGCACACGAAAATCGTCGAAATGAGGCGTATGCTCGCTTCGGAGCTCGTTTGACCTTCCAAATACGTCGGAAAAGCCGTGATGGCCAACCGTATGCATAGACAATGTCTTGACGGACGTCCACGAACAAATTTTGCATTTTTGACGTCGGAATCCCGATCACCCAAAAAATGGTGTGCAATAGCACACGAAAATCGTCGAAATGAGGCGTATGCTCGCTTTGGGGCTCGTTTGACCTTCCAAATGGGTCGGAAAATCCGTGATGGCCAACCGTATGCATAGACAACGTCTTGACGGACATCCACGATAAAATTTGTCATTTTTGACGTCAGAATCCCGATCACCCAAAAAATGGTGTGCAATAGCACACGAAAATCGTCGAAATGAGGCGTATGCTCGCTTCGGGGCTCGTTTAACCTTCCAAATGGGTCAAAAAAGCCGTGATGGCCAATTGTATGCATAGACAACGTCTTGACGGACGTCCACGAACAAAATTGGCATTTTTGACATCGGAATCCTGATCACCCAAAAAATGGTGTGCAATACCACTCGAAAATCGTCAAAATGAGGCGTATGCTCGCTTCGGAGCTCGTTTGACCTTCCAAATTGGTCGGAAAAGCCGTGATGGCCAACCGCATGCATAGACAACGTCTTGACGGACGTCCACGAACAAATTTTGCATTTTTGACGTCCGAGTCCCGATCACCCAAAAAATGGTGTGCAATAGCATTCGAAAATCGTCGAAATGAGGCGAATGCTCGCTTCGGGGCTCGTTTGACCTTCCAAATGGGTCGGAAAAGCCGTGATGGCCAACCGTATGCATAGACAACTTCATGACGGACGTCCACGACAAAATTTGGCATTTTTGACGTCGAAATCCCGATCACCCAAAAAATGGTGTGCAATAGCACATGAAAATCTTTGAAATGAGGCGTATGCTCGCTTCGGGGCTCGTTTGACATTCCAAATGGGTCAGAAAAGCCGTGATGGCCAACCGTATGCATAGACAACATCTTGACGGACCTCCACGAACAAATTTGGCATTTTTGACGTCCGAATCCCGATCACCCAAAAAATGGTGTGCAATAGCACACGAAAATCGTCGAAATGAGGCGAATGCTCGCTTCAGGGCTCGCTTGTCCTTCCAAATGAGTCGGAAAAGCCGTGATGGACAACTGTATGCATAGACAACATCTTGACGGACGTCCACGAACAAATTTGTTATTTTTGACGTCGGAATCATGATCACCCAAAAAATGGTGTACAATAGCACACGAAAATCGTTGAAATGAGGCGTATGCTCGCTTCGGGGCTCGTTTGACTTTCCAAATGGGTCGGAAAAGTCGTGATGGCCGAACGTATGCATAGAAAATGTCTTGACGGACGTCCACAAACAAATTTGGCATTTTTGACGTCCGAATCCCGATCACCCAAAAAATGGTGTGCAATTGCACACGAAAATCATCGAAATGAGGCGTATGCTCACTTCGGGGCTCGTTTGACCTTCCAAATGGGTCGGAAAAGCCGTGATGGCCAACTGTATGCATAGACAACGTCTTGACGGACGTCCACGAACAAATTTGGCCTTTTTGACGTCGGAATCCCGATCACCCAAAAAATGGTGTGCAATAACACACGAAAATCGTCAAAATGAGGCGTATGCTCGCTTCAGGTCTCATTTGACCTTTTAAATGGGATGGAAAAGCCGTGATGGCCAACCGTATGCATAGACAACGTCTTGATGGACGTCCACGAACAAATTTGGCATTTTTGACGTCCTAATCTCGATCACCCAAAAAATGGTGTGCAATAGCACACGAAATTCGTCGAAATTAGGCGTATGCTCGCTTCGGGGCTCGTTTGACCTTCCAAATGGGTCGGAAAAGCCGTGATGGACAACCGTATGCATAGACAACGTCTTGACGGATGTCGATGAACAAATTTGGTATTTTTTGACGTCCGAATCTCGATCACCCAAAAAATGGTGTGCAATAGCACACGAAAATCGTCGAAATGAGGCGTATGCTCGCTTTGGGGCTCGTTTAACCTTCCAAATGGGTCGGAAAAGCCGTGATGGCCAACCGTATGCATAGACAACGTCTTGACGGACGTCGATGAACAAATTTTGTATTTTTTGACGTCCGAATCCCGATCACCCAAAAAATGGTGTGCAATAGCACACGAAAATCGTCGAAAAGAGGCGTATGCTCGCTTCGGGGCTCGTTTGACCTTCCAAATGGGTCGAAAAAGCCGTAATGGCCAACCGTATACATAGACAACGTCTCAACAGACGTACATGAAAAAATTTGGCATTTTTGACGTCGGAATCCTGATCACCCAAAAAATGGTGTGCAATAGCACACGAAAATCGTTGAAATGAGGCGTATGCTCGCTTCCGGGCTCGTTTGACCTTCCAAATGGGTCGAAAAAGCCGTGATGGCCAACCGTATGTATAGACAACGTCTTGACGGACGTCCACGAACAAATTTGGCATTTTTGACGTCGGAATCCCGATCACCCAAAAAATGGTGTGCAATAGCACACAAAAATCGTCGAAATGAGGCGTATGCTCGCTTCGAGGCTCGTTTGACCTTCCAAATGGGTCGAAAAAGCCATGATGGCCAACCGTATGCATAGACAACTTCTTGACGGACGTCCATGAAAATTTTTTGCATTTTTGACGTCCGAATCCCGATCACCCAAAAAATGGTGTGCAATAGCACACGAAAATAATCGAAATGAGGCGTATGCTCGCTTCGGGGCTCGTTTGACCTTCCAAAAGGGTCGGAAAAGCCGTGATGGCCAACCGTATGCATAGACAATGTCTTGACAGACGTCCACTAAAAAATTTGGCATTTTTGACGTCGGTATTCCGATCACCTAAAAAATGGTGTGCAATAGCACACGAAAATCGTCGAAATGAGGCGTATGCTCGCTTCGGGGCTCGTTTGACCTTCCAAATGGGTCGGAAAAGCCGTGATGGACAACCGTATGCATAGACAACGTCTTGACGGATGTCGATTAACAAATTTGGTATTTTTTGACGTCCGAATCTCGATCACCCAAAAAATGGTGTGCAATAGCACACGAAAATCGTCGAAATGAGGCGTATGCTCGCTTTGGGGCTCGTTTAACCTTCCAAATGGGTCAGAAAAGCCGTGATGGCTAACCCTATGCATAGACAACGTCTTGACGGACGTCAATGAACAAATTTTGCATTTTTTGACGTCCGAATCCCGATCACCAAAAAAATGGTGTGCAATAGCACACGAAAATCGTCGAAATGAGGCGTATGCTCGCTTCGGGGCTCGTTTGACCTTCCAAATGGGTTGGAAAAGCCGTGATGGCCAACCGTATGCATAGACAACGTCTTGACAGACGTTCATGAAAAAATTTGGCATTTTTGACGTCGGAATCCTGATCACCCAAAAAATGGTGTGCAATAGAACACGAAAATCATTGAAATGAGACGTATGCTCGCTTCGGGGCTCGTTTGACCTTCCAAATGGGTCGGAAAAGCCGTGATGGACAACCGTATGCATAGACAACGTCTTGACGGATGTCGATGAACAAATTTGGTATTTTTTGACGTCCGAATCTCGATCACCCAAAAAATGGTGTGCAATAGCACACGAAAATCGTCGAAATGAGGCGTATGCTCGCTTTAGGGCTCGTTTAACCTTCCAAATGGGTCGGAAAAGCCGTGATGGCCAACCGTATGCATAGACAACGTCTTGACGGACGTCGATGAACAAATTTTGCATTTTTTGACGTCCGAATCCCGATCACCCAAAAAATGGTGTGCAATAGCACACGAAAATTGTCGAAAGAAGGCGTATGCTCGCTTCGGGGCTCGTTTGACCTTCCAAATGGGTCGGAAAAGTCGTGATGGCCAACCGTATGCATAGACAACGTCTTGACGGACGTCCATGAAAAAATTTGGCATTTTTGACGTCGGAATCCTGATCACCCAAAAAATGGTGTGCAATAGCACACGAAAATCGTTGAAATGAGGCGTATGCTCCCTTCGGGGCTCGTTTGACCTTCCAAATGGGTCGAAAAATCCGTGATGGCCAACCGTATGCATAGAAAACGTCTTGACGGACGTCCACGAAAAAATTTGGCATTTTTGACGTCGGAATCTCGATCACCCAAAAAATGGTGTGCAATAGCACACGAAAATCGTCGAAATGAGGCGTATGCTCGCTTTGGGGCTCGTTTGACCTTCCAAATGGGTCGGAAAAGCCGTGATGGCCAACCGTATGCATAGAAAACGTCTTGACGGACCTCCACGAAAAAATTTGGCATTTTTGACGTCGGAATCCCGATCACCCAAAAAATGGTGTGCAATTGCACACGAAAATCGTCGAAATGAGGCGTATGCTCGCTTCGGAGCTCGTTTGACCTTCCAAATACGTCGGAAAAGCCGTGATGGCCAACCGTATGCATAGACAATGTCTTGACGGACGTCCACGAACAAATTTTGCATTTTTGACGTCGGAATCCCGATCACCCAAAAAATGGTGTGCAATAGCACACAAAACTCGTCGAAATGAGGCGTATGCTCGCTTAGGGGCTCGTTTGACCTTCCAAATGGGATGGAAAAGCCGTGATGGCCAACCGCATGCATAGACAACGTCTTGACGGACGTCCACGAACAAATTTGGCATTTTTGACGCGGAATCCCAATCACCCAAAAAATGGTGTGCAATAGCACACGAAGATCGTCGAAATGAGGCGTATGCTCGCTTCGGGGCTCGTTTGACCTTCCAAATGGGTCGGAAAAGCCGTGATGGCCAACTGTATGCATAGACAACGTCTTGACGGACGTCCACGAACAAATTTGGCATTTTTGACATCGGAATCCCGATCACCCAAAAAATGGTGTGCAATAGCACACGAAAATCATCAAAATGAGGCGTATGCTCGCTTCAGGTCTCGTTTGACCTTTCAAATGGGTCAGAAAAGCCGTGATGGCCAACCGTATGCATACACAACGTCTTGATGGACGTCCACGAATAAATTTGGCATTTTTGACGTCCGAATCCCGATCACCCAAAAAATGGTGTGCAATAGAACACAAAAATCATCGAAATGATGCGTATGCTCGCTTCGGGGCTTGTTTGACCTTCCAAATGGGTCGAAAAAGCCATGATGGCCAACCGTATGCATAGGGAACGTCTTGAAGGACGTCCACGAAAAAATTTGGCATTTTTGACGTCGGAATCCCGATCACCCAAAAAATGGTGTGAAATAGCACACGAAAATCGTCGAAATGAGGCGTATGCTCGCTACCGGGATCGTTTGACCTTCCAAATGGGTCGAAAAAGCCGTGATGGCCAACCGTATGTATAGACAACATCTTGACGGACGTCCACGAACAAATTTGGCATTTTTGACGTCAGAATCCCGATCACCCAAAAAATGGTGTGCAATAGCACACAAAAATCGTCGAAATGAGGCGTATGCTCGCTTCGGGGCTCGTTTGACCTTCCAAATGGGTCGGAAAAGCCATGATGGCCAACCGTATGCATAGACAACGTCTTGACGGACGTCCACGAAAAAATTTTGCATTTTTGACGTCCGAATCCCGATCACCCAAAAAATGGAGTGCAATAGCACACGAAAACAATCTAAATGAGGCGTATGCTCGCTTCGGGCTCGTTTGACCTTCCAAAAGGGTCGGAAAAGCCGTGATGGCCAACCGTATGCATAGACAATGTCTTGACAGACGTCCACTAAAAAATTTGGCATTTTTGACGTCGGTATTCCGATCACCTAAAAAATGGTGTGCAATAGCACACGAAAATCGTCGAAATGAGGCGTATGCTCGCTTTGGGGCTCGTTTGACCTTCCAAATGGGTCGGAAAAGCCGTGATGGACAACCGTATGCATAGACAACGTCTTGACGGACGTCCACGAACAAATCTGGCATTTTTGACGTTGGAATCTTGATCACCCAAAAAATGGTATGCAATAGCACACGAAAATCGTCGAAATGAGGCATATGCTCGCTTCGGGGCTCGTTTGACCTTCCAAATGGGTCGGAAAAGCCGTGATGGCCAACCGTATGCAAAGACAACGTCTTGACGGACGTCCACGAAAAAATTGGCATTTTTGACGTCGGAATCCCGATCACCCAAAAAATGGTGTGCAATAGCACACGAAAATCGTCGAAATGAGGCGTATGCTCGCTTCGGGGCTCGTTTGACCTTCCAAATGGGTTGGAAAAGCCGTGATGGCCAACCGTATGCATAGACAACGTCTTGAAGGACGTCCACGAACAAATTAGGCATTTTGACGTATGAATCCCGATCACCCAAAAAATGGTGTGCAATAGCACACGAAAATCATCGAAATGAGGCGTATGCTAGCTTCCGGGCTCGTTTGACCTTCCAAATGGGTCGAAAGAGCCGTGATGGCCAACCGTATGTATAGACAACGTCTTGACGGACGTCCACGAACAAATTTGGCATTTTTGACGTCGGAATCCCGATCACCCAAAAAATGGTGTGCAATAGCACACAAAAATCATTGAAATAAGGCGTATGCTCGCTTCGGGGCTCGTTTGACCTTCCAAATGGGTCGGAAAAGCCGTGATGGCCAACCGTATGCATAGACAACATTTTGATGGACGTACACGAAAAAATTTGGCATTTTTGATGTTGGAATCCCGATCACCCAAAAAATGGTGTGCTATTACGAAAATCGTCGAAATGAGGCGTATGCTCGCTTCGGGGATCGTTTGACCTTCCAAATGGGTCGGAAAAGCCGTGATGGCCAACAGTATGCTTAGACAACGTCTTGAAAGTCATCCACGAACAAATTTGGCATTTTTGACGTCTGAATCCCGATCACCCAAAAAATGGTGTGCAAAAGCACACGAAAGTCGTCGAAATGAGGAGTATGCTCGCTTCGGGGCTTGTTTGACCTTCCAAATGGGTCGGAAAAGCCGTGATGGCCAACCGTATGCATAGACAACGTCTTGACGGACGTCCACGAACAAATTTGGCATTTTTGACGTCCTAATCTCGATCACCCAAAAAATGGTGTGCAATAGCAAACGAAAATCGTCAAAATGAGGCGTATGCTCGCTTCGGGGCTTGTTTGACCTTCCAAATGGGTCGGAAAAGCTGTGATGGCCAACCGTATGCATAGACAACGTCTTGACGGACGTCCACGAACAAATTTGGCATTTTTAACATCGGAATTCCGATCACCCAAAAAATGGTGTGCAATAGCACACGAAAATCGTCGAAATGAGGCGTATGCTCGCTTCGGGGCTCGTTTGACCTTCCAAATGGGTCGGAAAAGCTGTGATGGCCAACCGTATGCATAGACAACGTCTTGACGTACGTCCACGAAAATTTTTTGGCATTTTTGACATCGAAATCCCGATCACCCAAAAAATGGTGTGCAATAGCACACGAAAATCGTCGAAATGAGGCGTATGCTCGCTTCGGGGCTCGTTTGATCTTCCAAATGGGTCGGAAAAAACATGATGGCCAACCGTATGCATAGACAACGTCTTGACGTATGTCCACGAATAAATTTGGCATTTTTGACGTCTAAATCCCGATCACCCAAAAAATGGTGTGCAATAGCACACGAAAATCGTCGAAATGAGGCGTATGCTCGCTTCGGGGCTCATTTGACCTTCCAAATGGATCGGAAAAGCCGTGACGGCCAACCGTATGCATAGACAACATTTTGACGGACGTCCACGAACAAATTTGGCATTTTTGACGTTGGAATCCCGATCACCCAAAAAACGGTGTGCAATAGCATACGAAAATCGTCGAAATGAGGCGTATGCTCGCTTCGGGGCTCGTTTGACCTTTCAAATGGGTCGGAAAAAGCCGTGATGGCCGACCGTATGCATAGACAACATCTTGAAGGACGTCCACGATCAATTTTGGCATTTTTGACGTCGGAATCTCGATCACCCTAAAAATGGTGTGCAATTACACACGAAAATCATCGAAATGAGGTGTATGCTCGCTTCGGGGCTCGTTTGACCTTCCAAATGGGTCGAAAAAGCCGTGATGGCCAACCGTATGCATAGACAACGTCTTGACGGACGTCCATGTAAAAATTTGGCATTTTTGACGTCGGAATCCCGATCACCCAAAAAATGGTGTGCAATAGCACACGAAAATCGTCGAAATGAGGCGTATGCTCGCTTCGGGGCTCGTTTGACCTTCCAAATGGGTCGGAAAAGCCGTGATGGCCAACCGTATGCATAGACAACGTCTTGACGGACATCCACGAAAACATTTGGCATTTTTGACGTCAGAATCCCGATCACCCAAAAAATGGTGTGCAATAGCACACGAAAATCGTCGAAATGAGATGTATGCTCGCTTCGGGGATCGTTTGACCTTCCAAATGGGTCGGAAAAGCCGTGATGGCCAACCGTATGCATAGACAACGTCTTGAAGGACGTCCACGATCAATTTTGGCATTTTTGACATCGGAATCCCGATCACCCAAAAAAAGGTGTGCAATTACACACGAAAATCATCGAAATGAGGTGTATGCTCGCTTCGTGGCTCATTTGACCTTCCAAATGGGTTGGAAAAGCCGTGATGGCCAACCGTATGCACAAACAACATCTTGACGGATGTCCACAAAAAATTTGGCATTTTTGATGTCGGAATCCCGATCACCCAAAAAATGGTGTGCAATAGCACACGAAAATCATCGAAATGAGGCGTATGCTCGCTTCGGAGATTGTTTGACCTTCTAAATGGGTCGGAAAAGCCGTTATGGCCAATCGTATGCATAGACAACGTCTTAACGGACTTCCACGAACAAATTTCGCTTTTTTAACATCGGAATCCCGATCACCCAAAAAATGGTGTGCAATAGCACACGAAAATCGTTGAAATGAGGCGTATGCTCGCTTCGGGGCTCGTTTGACCTTCCAAATGGATCGGAAAAGCCGTGATGGCCAACCGTATGCATAGACAACATTTTGATGGACGTACACGAAAAAATTTGGCATTTTTGATGTTGGAATCCCGATCACCCAAAAAATGGTGTGCTATTACGAAAATCGTCGAAATGAGGCGTATGCTCGCTTCGGAGATCGTTTGACCTTCCAAATGGGTCAGAAAAGCCGTGATGGCCAACAGTATGCTTAGACAACGTCTTGAAAGACGTCCACGAACAAATTTGACATTTTTGACGTCCGAATCCCAATCACCCAAAAAATGGTGTGCAAAAGCACACGAAAGTCGTCGAAATGAGGAGTATGCTCGCTTCGGGGCTTGTTTGACCTTCCAAATGGGTTGTAAAAGCCGTGATGGCCAACCGTATGCATAGACAATGTCTTGACGGACGTCCACGAACAAATTTGGCATTTTGACGTCCTAATCTCGATCACCCAAAAAATGGTGTGCAATAGCACACGAAAATCGTCGAAATGAGGCGTATGCTCGCTTCGGGGCTGGTTTGACCTTCCAAATGGGTCGGAAAAGACGTGATGGCCAACCGTATGCATAGACAACGTCTTGACGGACGTCCACGAACAAATTTGGCATTTTTAACATCGGAATTCCGATCACCCAAAAAATGGTGTGCAATAGCACACGAAAATCGTCGAAATGAGGCGTATGCTCGCTTCGGGGCTCGTTTGACCTTCCAAATGGGTCGGAAAAGCCGTGATGGCCAACCGTATGCATAGACAACGTCTTGACGGACGTCCATGAAAAAATTTGGCATTTTTGACGTCGGAATCCCGATCACTCAAAAAATGGTGTGCAATAGCACACGAAAATCGTCGAAATGAGGCCTATGCTCGCTTTGGGGCTCGTTTGACCTTCCAAATGGGTTGGAAAAGCCGTGATGGCCAACCGTATGCATAGACAACGTCTTGACGGACATTCACGAAAAAATTTGGCATTTTTGATGTCGGAATCCCGATCACCCAGAAAATGGTGTGCAATAGCACACGAAAATCGTCCAAATGAGGCGTATGCTCGCTTCGGGGCTCGTTTAACCTTCCAAATGGGTCGGAAAAGCCGTGATGGCCAACCGTATGCATAGACAACGTCTTGAAGGACGTCCACGATCAATTTTGGCATTTTTGACGTCGGAATCCCGATCACCCAAAAAATGATGTGCAATTACACATGAAAATCATCGAAATGAGGTGTATGCTCACTTCGGGGCTCGTTTTACCTTCCAAATGGGTTGGAAAAGCCGTGATGGCCAACCGTATGCATAGACAACGTCTTAACAGACGTCCACGAACAAATCTGGCATTTTTGACGTCCTAATCTCGATCACCCAAAAAATGGTGTGCAATAGCACACGAAAATCGTCGAAATGAGGCGTATGCTCGCATCGGGGCTCGTTTGACCTTCCAAATGGGTTGGAAAAGCCGTGATGGCCAACCGTATGCACAGACAACGTCTTGACGGACGTCCACAAAAAAATTTGGCATTTTTGATGTCGGAATCCCGATCACCCAAAAAATGGTGTGCAATAGCACACGAAAATCATCGAAATGAGGCGTATGCTCGCTTCGGGGCTTGTTTGACCTTCTAAATGGGTCGGAAAAGCCGTTATGGCCAACCGTATGCATAGACAACGTCTTGACGGACTTCCACGAACAAATTTGGCTTTTTTAACATCGGAATCCCGATCACCCAAAAAATGGTGTGCAATAGCACACGAAAATCGTCGAAATGAGGCGTATGCTCGCTTCGGGGCTCGTTTGACCTTCCAAATGGATCGGAAAAGCCGTGATGGCCAACCGTATGCATAGAAAACATTTTGATGGACGTACACGAAAAAATTTGGCATTTTTAATGTTGGAATCCCGATCACCCAAAAAATGGTGTGCTATTACGAAAATCGTCGAAATGAGGCGTATGCTCGCTTCGGGGATCGTTTGACCTTCCAAATGGGTCGGAAAAGCCGTGATGGCCAATAGTATGCTTAGACAACGTCTTGAAAGACGTCCACGAACAAATTTGGCGTTTTTGACGTCCGAATCCCGATCACCCAAAAAATGGTGTGCAAAAGCACACGAAAGTCGTCGAAATGAGGAGTATGCTCGCTTCGGGGCTTGTTTGACCTTCCAAATGGGTTGTAAAAGCCGTGATGGCCAACCGTATGCATAGACAATGTCTTGACGGACTTCCACGAACAAATTTGGCATTTTTGACGTCGGAATCCCGATCACCCGAAAAATGGTGTGCAATAGCACACGAAAATCGTCAAAATGAGGCGTATGCTCGCTTCGGGGCTCGTTTAACCTTCCAAATGGGTCGGAAAAGCCGTGATGGCCAACCTTATGCATAGACAACGTCTTGACGAACGTCCACGAACAAATTTGGCAGTTTTGATGTCGGAATCCCGATCACCCAATAAATGGTGTGCAATAGCACACGAAAATCATCAAAATAAGGCGTATGCTCGCTTCGGGGCTCGTTTGACCTTCCAAATGGGTTGGAAAAGCCGTGATGGCCAACCGTATGCATAGACAACGTCTTGAAGGACGTTCACGAACAAATTTAGCATTTTTGACGTCGGAATCCCGATTACCCAAAAAATGGTGTGCAATAGCACAAGAAAATCGTCAAAATGAGGCGTATGCTCGCTTCGGGGCTCGTTTGACCTTCCAAATGGGTCGGAAAAGCCGTGATGGCCAACCGTATGCATAGACAACGTCTTGACGGACGTCCACGAACAAATTTTGCATTTTTGACGTCGGAATCCCGATCACCCAAAAAATGGTGTGCAATAGCACACGAAAATTGTTTAAATGAGGCGTATGCTCGCTTCGGGGCTCGTTTGACCTTCCAAATGGGTCGGAAAAGCCGTGATAGCCAACCGTATGCATAGACAACATCTTGACAGACGTACACGAACAAATTTGGCATTTTTGACGTTGGAATCCCGATCACCTAAAAAATGGTGTGCAATAGCACACGAAAATCGTCAAAATGAGGCGTATGCTCGCTTCGGGGCGTGTTTGACCTTCCAAATGGGTTGGAAAAGCCGTGATGGCCAACCGTATGCATAGACAGTGTCTTGACGGACGTCCACGAACAAATTTTGCATTTTTGACGTCGGAATCCCAATCACCCAAAAAATGGTGTGCAATACCACACGAAAATCGTCAAAATGAGGCGTATGCTCGCTTCGGGGCTCGTTTGACCTTCCAAATGGGTCAGAAAAGCCCTGATGGCCAACCCTATACATAGACAACGTCTTGACGGACGTCCACGAACAAATTTGGCATTTTTGACGTCGGAATCTTGATCACCCAAAAAATGGTGTGTAATAGCACACGAAAATTTTTAAATGAGGCGTATGCTCGCTTCGGGGCTCGTTTGACCTTCCAAATGGGTCGGAAAAGCCGTGATCACCAACCGTATGCATAGAAACGTCTTGACGGATGTCCACAAACAAATTTGGCATTTTTGACGTCGGAATACCGATCACCCAAAAAATGGTGTGCCATAGCACACGAAAATCAGCAAAATGAGGCGTATGCTCGCTTTGGGGCTCGTTTGACCTTCCAAATGGGTCGGAAAAGTCGTGATGGCCAACCGTATGCATAGACAACGTCTTTACGGACGTCCACGAACAAATTTGGCATTTTTGACATCAGAATCCCGATCACCCAAAAAATGGTGTGTAATAGCACACGAAAATTGTTTAAATGAGGCGTATGCTCGCTTCGGGGCTCGTTTGACCTTCAAAATGGGTCGGAAAAGCCGTGATGGCCAACCGTATGCATAGACAACGTCTTGACAGACGTCCACGAACAAATTTTGCATTTTTGACGTCGGAATCCCGATCACCCAAAAAATGGTGTGCAATAGCACACGAAAATCGTCAAAATGAGGCGTATGCTCGCTTCGGGGCTCGTTTGACCTTCCAAATTTGTCGGAAAAGCCGTGATGGCCAACCGTATGCATAGACAACCTCTTGACGGACGTCCACGAACAAATTTGGCATTTTTGACGTCGGAAACCCGATCACCCAAAAAATGGTGTGTAATAGCACACGAAAATTGTTTAAATGAGGCGTATGCTCGCTTCGGGGCTCGTTTGACATTCCAAATGGGTCGGAAAAGCCTTGATGGCCAACCTTATGCATAGACAACCTCTTGACGGACGTCCACGAACAAATTTGGCATTTTTGACGTCGGAAACCCGATCACCCAAAAAATGGTGTGTAATAGCACACGAAAATTTTTAAATGAGGCCTATGCTCGCTTTGGGGCTCGTTTGACCTTCTATATGGGTCGGAAAAGCCGTGATCACCAACCGTATGCATAGACAACGTCTTGACGGATGTCCACAAACAAATTTGTTATTTTTGACGTCGGAATCCCGATCACCCAAAAAATGGTGTGCCATAGCACACGAAAATCGTCAAAATGAGGCGTATGCTCGCTTCGGGGCTCGTTTGACCTTCCAAATGGGTCGGAAAAGCCGTGATGGCCAACCGTATGCATAGACAACGTCTTGACGGACGTCCACGAACAAATTTGGCATTTTTAACGTCGGAATCCCGATCACCCAAAAAATGGTGTCGAATAGCACACGAAAATTGTCAAAATGAGGCGTATGCTCGCTTCGGGGCTCGTTTGACCTTCCAAATGGGTCGGAAAAGCCGTGATGGCCAACCGTATGCATAGACAACGTTTTGACGGACGTCCACGAACAAATTTGGCATTTTTGACGTCGAAATCCCGATCACCCAAAAAATGGTGTGCAATAGCACACGAAAATCGTCAAAATGAGGCGTATGCTCGCTTCGGGGCTCGTTAAACCTTCCAAATGGGTTGGAAAAGCCGTGATGGCAAACCGTATGCATAGACAACGTCTTGACGGACGTCCACGAACAAATTTGGCATTTTTGACATCAGAATCCCGATCACCCAAAAAATGGTGTGCAATAGCAAACGAAAATCGTTAAAATGAGGCGTATGCTCGCTTCAGGGCTCGTTTGACCTTCCAAATGGGTCGGAAAATCCGTGATGGCCAACCGTATGCATAGACAATGTCTTGACAGACGTCCACGAACAAATTTGGCATTTTTGACGTCGGAATCCCGATCACCCGAAAAATGGTGTGCAATAGCACACGAAAATCGTCAAAATGAGGCGTATGCTCGCTTCGGGGCTCGTTTAACCTTCCAAATGGGTCGGAAAAGCCGTGATGGCCAACCTTATGCATAGACAAAGTCTTGACAAACGTCCACGAACAAATTTGGCAGTTTTGATGTCAGAATCCCGATCACCCAAAAAATGGTGTGCAATAAGCACACGAAAATCATCAAAATGAGGCGTATGCTCACTTCGGGGCTCGTTTGACCTTCCAAATGGGTTGGAAAAGCCGTGATGGCCAACCTTATGCATAGACAACGTCTTGAAGGACGTTCACGAACAAATTTAGCATTTTTGACGTCGGAATCCCGATCACCCAAAAAATGGTGTGCAATAGCACAAGAAAATCGTCAAAATGAGGCGTATGCTCGCTTCGGGGCTCGTTTGACCTTCCAAATGGGTCGGAAAAGCCGTGATGGCCAACCGTATGCATAGACAACGTCTTGACGGACGTCCACGAACAAATTTGGCATTTTTGACGTCGGAATCCCGATCACCCAAAAAATGGTGTGCAATAGCACACGAAAATCGTCAAAATGAGGCGTATGCTCGCTCCGGGGCTCGTTTGACCTTCCAAATGGCCCAGAAAACCCGTGATGGCCAACCGTATGCATAGACAACGTCTTGACGGATGTCCACGAACAAATTTTGCATTTTTGACGTCGGAATCCCGATCACCCAAAAAATGGTGTGCAATAGCACACGAAAATCATCAACATGAGGCGTATGCTCGCTCCGGGGCTCGTTTGACCTTCCAAATGGCCCAGAAAACCCGTGATGGCCAACCGTATGCATAGACAACGTCTTGACGGACGTCCACGAACAAATTTGGCATTTTTGACGTCGGAATCCCGATCACCCAAAAAATGGTGTGCAATAGCACACGAAAATCGTCAAAATGAGGCGTATGCTCGCTCCGGGGCTCGTTTGACCTTCCAAATGGCCCAGAAAACCCGTGATGACCAACCGTATGCATAGACAACGTCTTGACGGACGTCCACGAATAAATTTGGCATTTTTGACGTCGGAATCCCGATCACCCAAAAAATGGTGTGCAATAGCACACGAAAATCGTCAAAATGAGGCGTATGCTCGCTCCGGGGCTCTTTTGACCTTCCAAATGGCCTAGAAAACCCGTGATGGCCAACCGTATGCATAGACAACATCTTGACGGACGTCCACGAACAAATTTGGCATTTTTGACGTCGGAATCTCGATCACCCAAAAAATGGTGTGCAATAGCACACGAAAATCGTCAAAATGAGGCGTATGCTCGCTCCGGGGCTCTTTTGACCTTCCAAATGGCCTAGAAAACCCGTGATGGCCAACCGTATGCATAGACAACGTCTTGACGGATGTCCACAAACAAATTTGTTATTTTTGACGTCGGAATCCCGATCACCCAAAAAATGGTGTGCAATAGCACACGAAAATCGTCAAAATGAGGCTTATGCTCGCTTCGGGGCTCGTTTGACCTTCCAAATGGGTCGGAAAAGCCGTGATGGCGAACCGTATGCATAGACAACGTCTTGACGGACGTCCACGAACAAATTTGGCATTTTTAACGTCGGAATCCCGATCACCCAAAAAATGGTGTCGAATAGCACACGAAAATCGTCAAAATGAGGCGTATGCTCGCTTCGGGGCTCGTTTGACCTTCCAAATTGGTCGGAAAAGCCGTGATGGCCAACCGTATGCATAGACAACGTTTTGACGGACGTCCACGAACAAATTTGGCATTTTTGACGTCGAAATCCCGATCACCCAAAAAATGGTGTGCAATAGCACACGAAAATCATCAAAATGAGGCGTATGCTCGCTTCGGGGCTCGTTAAACCTTCCAAATGGGTTGGAAAAGCCGTGATGGCAAACCGTATGCATAGACAACGTCTTGACGGACGTCCACGAACAAATTTGGCATTTTTGACATCAGAATCCCGATCACCCAAAAAATGGTGTGCAATAGCAAACGAAAATCGTTAAAATGAGGCGTATGCTCGCTTCAGGGCTCGTTTGACCTTCCAAATGGGTCGGAAAAGCCGTGATGGCCAACCGTATGAATAGACAATGTCTTGACAGACGTCCACGAACAAATTTGGCATTTTTGACGTCGGAATCCCGATCACCCGAAAAATGGTGTGCAATAGCACACGAAAATCGTCAAAATGAGGCGTATGCTCGCTTCGGGGCTCGTTTAACCTTCCAAATGGGTCGGAAAAGCCGTGATGGCCAACCTTATGCATAGACAAAGTCTTGACAAACGTCCACGAACAAATTTGGCAGTTTTGATGTCAGAATCCCGATCACCCAAAAAATGGTGTGCAATAGCACACGAAAATCATCAAAATGAGGCGTATGCTCACTTCGGGGCTCGTTTGACCTTCCAAATGGGTTGGAAAAGCCGTGATGGCCAACCGTATGCATAGACAACGTCTTGAAGGACGTTCACGAACAAATTTAGCATTTTTGACGTCGGAATCCCGATCACCCAAAAAATGGTGTGCAATAGCACAAGAAAATCGTCAAAATGAGGCGTATGCTCGCTTCGGGGCTCGTTTGACCTTCCAAATGGGTCGAAAAAGCCGTGATGGCCAACCGTATGCATAGACAATGTCTTGACAGACGTCCACTAACAAATTTGGCATTTTTGACATCGGAATCCCGATCACCCAAAAAATGGTGTGTAATAGCACACGAAAATTGTTTAAATGAGGCGTATGCTCGCTTCAGGGATCGTTTGACCTTCCAAATGGGTCGGAAAAGCCGTGATGGCAAAGCGTATGCATAGACAACGTCTTGAAGGACATCCACGAACAAATTTGGCATTTTTGACGTCGGAATCCCGATCACCCAAAAAATCGTGTGCAATAGCACACGAAAATCGTCAAAATGAGGCGTATGCTCGCTCCGGGGCTCGTTTGACCTTCCAAATGGCCCAGAAAACCTGTGATGGCCAACCGTATGCATAGACAACGTCTTGACGGATGTCCACGAACAAATTTGGCATTTTTGACGTCGGAATCCTGATCACCCAAAAAATGGTGTGCAATAGCACACGAAAATCATCAACATGAGGCGTATGCTCGCTCCGGGGCTCGTTTGACCTTCCAAATGGCCCAGAAAACCCGTGATGGCCAACCATATGCATAGACAACGTCTTGACGGACGTCCACGAACAAATTTGGCATTTTTGACGTCGGAATCCCGATCACCCAAACAATGGTGTGCAATAGCACACGAAAATCGGCAAAATGAGGCGTATCCTCGCTCCGGGGCTCGTTTGACCTTCCAAATGGCCCAGAAAACCCGTGATGGCCAACCGTATGCATAGACAACGTCTTGACGGACGTCCACGAACAAATTTGGCATTTTTGAAGTTGGAATCCCGATCACCCAAAAAATGGTGTTCAATAGCACACGAAAATTGTCAAAATGAGGCGTATGCTCGCTCCGGGGCTCGTTTGACCTTCCAAATGGCCCAGAAAACCCGTGATGGCCAACCGTATGCATAGACAACGTCTTGACGGATGTCCACGAACAAATTTGGCATTTTTGACGTCGGAATCCCGATCACCCAAAAAATGGTGTGCAATAGCACACGAAAATCGTCAAAATGAGGCGTATGCTCGCTCCGGGGCTCGTTTGACCTTCCAAATGGCCCAGAAAACCCGTGATGGCCAACCGTATGCATAGACAACGTCTTGACGGATGTCCACGAACAAATTTGGCAGTTTTGACGTCGGAATCCCGATCACCCAAAAAATGGTGTGCAATAGCACACGAAAATCGTCAAAATGAGGCGTATGCTCGCTCCGGGGCTCGTTTGACCTTCCAAATGGCCCAGAAAACCCGTGATGGCCAACCGTATGCATAGACAACGTCTTGACGGATGTCCACGAACAAATTTGGCATTTTTGACGTCGGAATCCCGATCACCCAAAAAATGGTGTGCAATAGCACACGAAAATCATCAACATGAGGCGTATGCTCGCTCCGGGGCTCGTTTGACCTTCCAAATGGCCCAGAAAACCCGTGATGGCCAACCGTATGCATAGACAACGTCTTCACGGACGTCCACGAACAAATTTGGCATTTTTGACGTCGGAATCCCGATCACCCAAAAAATGGTGTGCAATAGCACACGAAAATCGTCAAAATGAGGCGTATGCTCGCTCCGGGGCTCGTTTGACCTTCCAAATGGCCCAGAAAACCCGTGATGACCAACCGTATGCATAGACAACGTCTTGACGGACGTCCACGAATAAATTTGGCATTTTTGACGTCGGAATCCCGATCACCCAAAAAATGGTGTGCAATAGCACACGAAAATCGTCAAAATGAGGCGTATGCTCGCTCCGGGGCTCTTTTGACCTTCCAAATGGCCTAGAAAACCCGTGATGGCCAACCGTATGCATAGACAACGTCTTGACGGACGTCCACGAACAAATTTGGCATTTTTGACGTCGGAATCTCGATCACCCAAAAAATGGTGTGCAATAGCACACGAAAATCGTCAAAATGAGGCGTATGCTCGCTCCGGGGCTCGTTTGACCTTCCAAATGGCCCAGAAAACCCGTGATGGCCAACCGTATGCATAGACAACGTCTTGACGGACGTCCACGAACAAATTTGGCATTTTTGACGTCGGAATCCCGATCACCCAAAAAATGGTGTGCAATAGCACACGAAAATCGTCAAAATGAGGCGTATGCTCGCTCCGGGGCTCGTTTGACCTTCCAAATGGCCCAGAAAACCCGTGATGGCCAACCGTATGCATAGACAATGTCTTGACGGACGTCCACGAATAAATTTGGCATTTTTGACGTCGGAATCCCGATCACCCAAAAAATGGTGTGCAATAGCACACGAAAATCGTCAAAATGAGGCGTATGCTCGCTCCGGGGCTCGTTTGACCTTCCAAATGGCCCAGAAAACCCGTGATGGCCAACCGTATGCATAGACAACGTCTTGATAGACGTCCACGAACAAATTTGGCATTTTTGACGTCGGAATCCCGATCACCCAAAAAATGGTGTGCAATAGCACACGAAAATCGTCAAAATGAGGCGTATGCTCGCTCCGGGGCTCGTTTGACCTTCCAAATGGCCCAGAAAACCCGTGATGGCCAACCGTATGCATAGACAACGTCTTGATGGACGTCCACGAACAAATTTGGCATTTTTGACGTCGGAATCCCGATCACCCAAAAAATGGTGTGCAATAGCACACGAAAATCGTCAAAATGAGGCGTATGCTCGCTCCGGGGCTCGTTTGACCTTCCAAATGGCCCAGAAAACCCGTGATGGCCAACCGTATGCATAGACAACGTCTTGACGGACGTCCACGAACAAATTTGGCGTTTTTGACGTCGGAATCCCGATCACCCAAAAAATGGTGTGCAATAGCACACGAAAATCGTTAAAATGAGGCGTATGCTCGCTCCGGGGCTCGTTTGACCTTCCAAATGGCCCAGAAAACCCGTTATGGCCAACCATATGCATAGACAACGTCTTGACGGACGTCCACGAACAAATTTGGCATTTTTGACGTCGGAATCCCGATCACCCAAAAAATGGTGTGCAATAGCACACGAAAATCGTCAAAATGAGGCGTATGCTCGCTCCGGAGCTCGTTTGACCTTCCAAATGGCCCAGAAAACCCGTGATGGCCAACTGTATGCATAAAAGTGCTTTGTGAGAAGACAGCACCGGAGGGAGGAAATTCTCGCGAATAAGGAAGCACGTCGACTCCGAAAGGAAGCTCACATGAATTAATAGTCAAAGTATAAGGAAGATGGCATAGAGCATAGAATGAGATTGATGCTTCGAATGCCTTGTTTTCTGGGGTTGTGATAGAAGGAGCTGTGGCACTTTCGGAAGGGGGAATCAGACTAGGCTGTCACTGTTTCAGAACGGACGTCCACGAACAAATTTGGCATTTTTGACGTCGGAATCCCGATCACCCAAAAAATGGTGTGCAATAGCACACGAAAATCGTCAAAATGAGGCGTATGCTCGCTCCGGGGCTCGTTTGACCTTCCAAATGGCCCAGAAAACCCGTGATGGCCAACCGTATGCATAAACAACGTCTTGACGGACGTCCACGAACAAATTTGGCATTTTTGACGTCGGAATCCCGATCACCCAAAAAATGGTGTGCAATAGCACACGAAAATCGTCAATATGAGGCGTATGCTCGCTCCGGGGCTCGTTTGACCTTCCAAATGGCCCAGAAAACCCGTGATGGCCAACCGTATGCATAGACAACGTCTTGACGGACGTCCACGAACAAATTTGGCATTTTTGACGTCGGAATCCCGATCACCCAAAAAATGGTGTGCAATAGCACACGAAAATCGTCAAAATGAGGCGTATGCTCGCTCCGGGGCTCGTTTGACCTTCCAAATGGCCCAGAAAACCCGTGATGGCCAATCGTATGCATAGACAACGTCTTGACGGACGTCCACGAACAAATTTGGCATTTTTGACGTTGGAATCCCGATCACCCAAAAAATGGTGTGCAATAGCACACGAAAATCATCAAAATGAGGCGTATGCTCGCTCCGGGGCTCATTTGACCTTCCAAATGGCCCAGAAAACCCGTGATGGCCAACCGTATGCATAGACAACGTCTTGACGGACGTCCACGAACAAATTTGGCATTTTTGACGTCGGAATCCCGATCACCCAAAAAATGGTGTGCAATAGCACACGAAAATCGTCAAAATGAGGCGTATGCTCGCTCCGGGGCTCGTTTGACCTTCCAAATGGCCCAGAAAACCCGTGATGGCCAACCGTATGCATAGACAACGTCTTGACGGACGTCCACGAACAAATTTGGCATTTTTGACGTCGGAATCCCGATCACCCAAAAAATGGTGTGCAATAGCACACGAAAATCGTCAAAATGAGGCGTATGCTCGCTCCGGGGCTCGTTTGACCTTTCAAATGGCCCAGAAAACCCGTGATGGCCAACCGTATGCATAGACAACGTCTTGACGGACGTCCCTGAACAAATTTGGCATTTTTGACGTCGGAATCCCGATCACCCAAAAAATGGTGTGCAATAGCACACGAAAATCGTCAAAATGAGGCGTATGCTCGCTCCGGGGCTCGTTTGACCTTCCAAATGGCCCAGAAAACTCGTGATGGCCAACCATATGCATAGACAACGTCTTGACGGACGTCCACGAACAAATTTGGCATTTTTGACGTCGGAATCCCGATCACCCAAAAAATGGTGTGCAATAGCACACGAAAATCGTCAAAATGAGGCGTATGCTCGCTCTGGGGCTCGTTTGACCTTCCAAATGGCCCAGAAAACCCGTGATGGCAAACCGTATGCATAGACAACGTCTTGACGGACGTCCACGAACAAATTTTGCATTTTTGACGTCGGAATCCCGATCACCCAAAAAATGGTGTGCAATAGCACACGAAAATCGTCAAAATGAGGCGTATGCTCGCTCCGGGGCTCGTTTGACCTTCCGAATGGCCCAGAAAACCCGTGATGGCCAACCGTATGCATAGACAACGTCTTGACGGACGTCCACGAACAAATTTGGCATTTTTGACGTCGGAATCCCGATCACCCAAAAAATGGTGTGCAATAGCACACGAAAATCGTCAAAATGAGGAGTATGCTCGCTCCGGGGCTTGTTTGACCTTCCAAATGGCCCAGAAAACCCGTGATGGCCAACCGTATGCATAGACAACGTCTTGACGGACGTCCACGAACAAATTTGGCATTTTTGACGTCGAAATCCCGATCACCCAAAAAATGGTGTGCAATAGCACACGAAAATCGTCAAAATGATGCGTATGCTCGCTCCGGGGCTCGTTTGACCTTCCAAATGGCCCAGAAAACCCGTGATGGCCAACCGTATGCATAGACAACGTCTTGACGGACGTCCACGAACAAATTTGGCATTTTTGACGTTGGAATCCCGATCACCCAAAAAATGGTGTGCAATAGCACACGAAAATCGTCAAAATGAGGCGTATGCTCGCTCCGGGGCTCGTTTGACCTTCCAAATGGCCCAGAAAACCCGTGATTGCCAACCGTATGCATAGACAACGTCTTGACGGACGTCCACGAACAAATTTGGCATTTTTGACGTCGGAATCCCGATCACCCAAAAAATGGTGTGCAATAGCACACGAAAATCGTCAAAATGAGGCGTATGCTCGCTCCGGGGCTCGTTTGACCTTCCAAATGGCCCAGAAAACCCGTGATGGCCAACCGTATGCATAGACAACGTCTTGATGGACGTCCACGAACAAATTTGGCATTTTTGACGTCGGAATCCCGATCACCCAAAAAATGGTGTGCAATAGCACACGAAAATCGTCAAAATGAGGCGTATGCTCGCTCCGGGGCTCGTTTGACCTTCCAAATGGCCCAGAAAACCCGTGATGGCCAACAGTATGCATAGACAACGTCTTGACGGACGTCCACGAACAAATTTGGCATTTTTGACGTCGGAATCCCGATCACCCAAAAAATGGTGTGCAATAGCACACGAAAATCGTCAAAATGAGGCGTATGCTCGCTCCGGGGCTCGTTTGACCTTCCAAATGACCCAGAAAACCCGTGATGGCCAACCGTATGCATAGACAACGTCTTGACGGACGTCCATGAAAAAATTTGGCATTTTTGACGTCGGAATCCCGATCACCCAAAAAATGGTGTGCAATAGCACACGAAAATCGTCAAAATGAGGCGTATGCTCGCTCCGGGGCTCGTTTGACCTTCCAAATGGCCCAGAAAACCCGTGATGGCCAACCGTATGCATAGACAACGTCTTGACGGACGTCCACGAACAAATTTGGCATTTTTGACGTCGGAATCCCGATCACCCAAAAAATGGTGTGCAATAGCACACGAAAATCGTCAAAATGAGGCGTATGCTCGCTCCGGGGCTCGTTTGACCTTCCAAATGGCCCAGAAAACCCGTGATGGCCAACCGTATGCATAGACAACGTCTTGACGGACGTCCACGAACAAATTTGGCATTTTTGACGTCGGAATCCCGATCACCCAAAAAATGGTGTGCAATAGCACACGAAAATCGTCAAAATGAGGCGTATGCTCGCTCCGGGGCTCGTTTGACCTTCCAAATGGCCCAGAAAACCCGTGATGGCCAACCGTATGCATAGACAACGTCTTGACGGACGTCCACGAACAAATTTGGCATTTTTGACGTCGGAATCCCGATCACCCAAAAAATGGTGTGCAATAGCACACGAAAATCGTCAAAATGAGGCGTATGCTCGCTCCGGGGCTCGTTTGACCTTCCAAATGGCCCAGAAAACTCGTGATGGCCAACCGTATGCATAGACAACGTCTTGACGGACGTCCACGAACAAATTTGGCATTTTTGACGTCGGAATCCCGATCACCCAAAAAATGGTGTGCAATAGCACACGAAAATCGTCAAAATGAGGCGTATGCTCGCTCCGGGGCTCGTTTGACCTTCCAAATGGCCCAGAAAACCCGTGATGGCCAACCGTATGCATAGACAACGTCTTGACGGACGTCCACGAACAAATTTGGCATTTTTGACGTCGGAATCCCGATCACCCAAAAAATGGTGTGCAATAGCACACGAAAATCGTCAAAATGAGGCGTATGCTCGCTCCGGGGCTCGTTTGACCTTCCAAATGGCCCAGAAAACCCGTGATGGCCAACAGTATGCATAGACAACGTCTTGACGGACGTCCACGAACAAATTTGGCATTTTTGACGTCGGAATCCCGATCACCCAAAAAATGGTGTGCAATAGCACACGAAAATCGTCAAAATGAGGCGTATGCTCGCTCCGGGGCTCGTTTGACCTTCCAAATGACCCAGAAAACCCGTGATGGCCAACCGTATGCATAGACAACGTCTTGACGGACGTCCATGAAAAAATTTGGCATTTTTGACGTCGGAATCCCGATCACCCAAAAAATGGTGTGCAATAGCACACGAAAATCGTCAAAATGAGGCGTATGCTCGCTCCGGGGCTCGTTTGACCTTCCAAATGGCCCAGAAAACCCGTGATGGCCAACCGTATGCATAGACAACGTCTTGACGGACGTCCACGAACAAATTTGGCATTTTTGACGTCGGAATCCCGATCACCCAAAAAATGGTGTGCAATAGCACACGAAAATCGTCAAAATGAGGCGTATGCTCGCTCCGGGGCTCGTTTGACCTTCCAAATGGCCCAGAAAACCCGTGATGGCCAACCGTATGCATAGACAACGTCTTGACGGACGTCCACGAACAAATTTGGCATTTTTGACGTCGGAATCCCGATCACCCAAAAAATGGTGTGCAATAGCACACGAAAATCGTCAAAATGAGGCGTATGCTCGCTCCGGGGCTCGTTTGACCTTCCAAATGGCCCAGAAAACCCGTGATGGCCAACCGTATGCATAGACAACGTCTTGACGGACGTCCACGAACAAATTTGGCATTTTTGACGTCGGAATCCCGATCACCCAAAAAATGGTGTGCAATAGCACACGAAAATCGTCAAAATGAGGCGTATGCTCGCTCCGGGGCTCGTTTGACCTTCCAAATGGCCCAGAAAACCCGTGATGGCCAACCGTATGCATAGACAACGTCTTGACGGACGTCCACGAACAAATTTGGCATTTTTGACGTCGGAATCCCGATCACCCAAAAAATGGTGTGCAATAGCACACGAAAATCGTCAAAATGAGGCGTATGCTCGCTCCGGGGCTCGTTTGACCTTCCAAATGGCCCAGAAAACCCGTGATGGCCAACCGTATGCATAGACAACGTCTTGACGGACGTCCACGAACAAATTTGGCATTTTTGACGTCGGAATCCCGATCACCCAAAAAATGGTGTGCAATAGCACACGAAAATCGTCAAAATGAGGCGTATGCTCGCTCCGGGGCTCGTTTGACCTTCCAAATGGCCCAGAAAACCCGTGATGGCCAACCGTATGCATAGACAACGTCTTGACGGACGTCCACGAACAAATTTGGCATTTTTGACGTCGGAATCCCGATCACCCAAAAAATGGTGTGCAATAGCACACGAAAATCGTCAAAATGAGGCGTATGCTCGCTCCGGGGCTCGTTTGACCTTCCAAATGGCCCAGAAAACCCGTGATGGCCAACCGTATGCATATACAACGTCTTGACAGACGTCCACGAACAAATTTGGCATTTTTGACGTCGGAATCCCGATCACCCAAAAAATGGTGTGCAATAGCACACGAAAATCGTCAAAATGAGGCGTATGCTCGCTCCGGGGCTCGTTTGACCTTCCAAATGGCCCAGAAAACCCGTGATGGCCAACCGTATGCATAGACAACGTCTTGACAGACGTCCACGAACAAATTTGGCATTTTTGACGTCGGAATCCCGATCACCCAAAAAATGGTGTGCAATAGCACACGAAAATCGTCAAAATGAGGCGTATGCTCGCTCCAGGGCTCGTTTAACCTTCCAAATGGCCCAGAAAACTCGTGATGACCAACCGTATGCATAGACAACGTCTTGACGGACGTCCACGAACAAATTTGGCATTTTTGACGTCGGAATCCCGATCACCCAAAAAATGGTGTGCAATAGCACACGAAAATCGTCAAAATGAGGCGTATGCTCGCTCCGGGGCTCGTTTGACCTTCCAAATGGCCCAGAAAACCCGTGATGGCCAACCGTATGCATAGACAACGTCTTGATGGACGTCCACGAACAAATTTGGCATTTTTGACGTCGGAATCCCGATCACCCAAAAAATGGTGTGCAATAGCACACGAAAATCGTCAAAATGAGGCGTATGCTCGCTCCGGGGCTCGTTTGACCTTCCAAATGGCCCAGAAAACCCGTGATGGCCAACAGTATGCATAGACAACGTCTTGACGGACGTCCACGAACAAATTTGGCATTTTTGACGTCGGAATCCCGATCACCCAAAAAATGGTGTGCAATAGCACACGAAAATCGTCAAAATGAGGCGTATGCTCGCTCCGGGGCTCGTTTGACCTTCCAAATGACCCAGAAAACCCGTGATGGCCAACCGTATGCATAGACAACGTCTTGACGGACGTCCATGAAAAAATTTGGCATTTTTGACGTCGGAATCCCGATCACCCAAAAAATGGTGTGCAATAGCACACGAAAATCGTCAAAATGAGGCGTATGCTCGCTCCGGGGCTCGTTTGACCTTCCAAATGGCCCAGAAAACCCGTGATGGCCAACCGTATGCATAGACAACGTCTTGACGGACGTCCACGAACAAATTTGGCATTTTTGACGTCGGAATCCTGATCACCCAAAAAATGGTGTGCAATAGCACACGAAAATCGTCAAAATGAGGCGTATGCTCGCTCCGGGGCTCGTTTGACCTTCCAAATGGCCCAGAAAACCCGTGATGGCCAACCGTATGCATAGACAACGTCTTGACGGACGTCCACGAACAAATTTGGCATTTTTGACGTCGGAATCCCGATCACCCAAAAAATGGTGTGCAATAGCACACGAAAATCGTCAAAATGAGGCGTATGCTCGCTCCGGGGCTCGTTTGACCTTCCAAATGGCCCAGAAAACCCGTGATGGCCAACCGTATGCATAGACAACGTCTTGACGGACGTCCACGAACAAATTTGGCATTTTTGACGTCGGAATCCCGATCACCCAAAAAATGGTGTGCAATAGCACACGAAAATCGTCAAAATGAGGCGTATGCTCGCTCCGGGGCTCGTTTGACCTTCCAAATGGCCCAGAAAACCCGTGATGGCCAACCGTATGCATAGACAACGTCTTGACGGACGTCCACGAACAAATTTGGCATTTTTGACGTCGGAATCCCGATCACCCAAAAAATGGTGTGCAATAGCACACGAAAATCGTCAAAATGAGGCGTATGCTCGCTCCGGGGCTCGTTTGACCTTCCAAATGGCCCAGAAAACCCGTGATGGCCAACCGTATGCATATACAACGTCTTGACAGACGTCCACGAACAAATTTGGCATTTTTGACGTCGGAATCCCGATCACCCAAAAAATGGTGTGCAATAGCACACGAAAATCGTCAAAATGAGGCGTATGCTCGCTCCGGGGCTCGTTTGACCTTCCAAATGGCCCAGAAAACCCGTGATGGCCAACCGTATGCATAGACAACGTCTTGACGGACGTCCACGAACAAATTTGGCATTTTTGACGTCGGAATCACGATCACCCAAAAATGGTGTGCAATAGCACACGAAAATCGTCAAAATAAGGCGTATGCTCACTCCGGGGCTCGTTTTACCTTCCAAATGGCCCAGACAACCCGTGATGGCCAACCGTATGCATAGACAACGTCTTGACGGATGTCCACGAACAAATTTGGCATTTTTGACGTCGGAATCCCGATCACCCAAAAAATGGTGTGCAATAGCTCACGAAAATCGTCAAAATGAGGCGTATGCTCGCTCCGGGGCTCGTTTGACCTTCCAAATGGCCCAGAAAACCCGTGATGGCCAACCGTATGCATAGACAACGTCTTGACGGACGTCCACGAACAAATTTGGCATTTTTGACGTCGGAATCCCGATCACCCAAAAAATGGTGTGCAATAGCACACGAAAATCGTCAAAATGAGGCGTATGCTCGCTCTGGGGCTCGTTTGACCTTCCAAATGGCCCAGAAAACCCGTGATGGCCAACCGTATGCATAGACAACGTCTTGACGGACGTCCACGAACAAATTTGGCATTTTCGACGTCGGAATCCCGATCACCCAAAAAATGGTGTGCATTAGCACACGAAAATCGTCAAAATGAGGCGTATGCTCGCTCCGGGGCTCGTTTGACCTTCCAAATGACCCAGAAAACCCGTTATGGCCAACCGTATGCATAGACAACGTCTTGACGGACATCCACGAACAAATTTGGCATTTTTGACGTCGGAATCCCGATCACCCAAAAAATGGTGTGCAATAGCACACAAAAATTGTCAAAATGAGGCGTATGCTCGCTCCGGGGCTCGTTTGACCTTCCAAATGGCCCAGAAAACCCGTGATGGCCAACCGTATGCATAGACAACGTCTTGACGGACGTCCACGAACAAATTTGGCATTTTTGATGTCGGAATCCCGATCACCCAAAAAATGGTGTGCAATAGCACACGAAAATCGTCAAAATGAGGCGTATGCTCGCTCCGGGGCTCGTTTGACCTTCCAAATGGCCCAGAAAACCCGTGATGGCCAACCGTATGCATAGACAACGTCTTGACGGACGTCCATGAACAAATTTGGCATTTTTGACGTCGGAATCCCGATCACCCAAAAAATGGTGTGCAATAGCACACGAAAATCGTCAAAATGAGGCGTATGCTCGCTCCGGGGCTCGTTTGACTTTCCAAATGGCCGAGAAAACCCGTGATGGCCAACCGTATGCATAGACAATGTTTTGACGGATGTCCACGAACAAATTTGGCATTTTTGACGTCGGAATCCCGATCACCCAAAAAATGGTGTGCAATAGCACACGAAAATCGTCAAAATAAGGCGTATGCTCGCTCCGGGGCTCGTTTGACCTTCCAAATGGCCCAGAAAACCCGTGATGGCCAACCGTATGTATAGACAACGTCTTGACGGACGTCCACAAACAAATTTGGCATTTGTGACGTCGGAATCCCGAGCACCCAAAAATTGGTGTGCAATAGCACACGAAAATCATCAAAATGAGGCGTATGCTCGCTCCGGGGCTCGTTTGACCTTCCAAATGGCCCAGAAAACCCGTGATGGCCAACCGTATGCATAGACAACGTCTTGACGGACGTCCACGAACAAGTTTGGCATTTTTGACGTCGGAATCCCGATCACCCAAAAAATGGTGTGCAATAGCACACGAAAATCGTCAAAATGAGGCGTATGCTCGCTCTGGGGCTCGTTTGACCTTCCAAATGGCCCAGAAAACCTGTGATGGCCAACCGTATGCATAGACAACGTCTTGACGGACGTCCACGAACAAATTTGGCATTTTCGACGTCGGAATCCCGATCACCAAAAAAATGGTGTGCATTAGCACACGAAAATCGTCAAAATGAGGCGTATGCTCGCTCCGGGGCTCGTTTGACCTTCCAAATGGCCCAGAAAACCCGTGATGGCCAACCGTATGCATAGACAACGTCTTGACGGACGTCCACGAACAAATTTGGCATTTTTGACGTCGGAATCCCGATCACCCAAAAAATGGTGTGCAATAGCACACGAAAATCGTCAAAATGAGGCGTATGCTCGCTCCGGGGCTCGTTTGACCTTCCAAATGGCCCAGAAAACCCGTGATGGCCAACCGTATGCATAGACAACGTCTTGACGGACGTCCACGAACAAATTTGGCATTTTTTACGTTGGAATCCCGATCACCCAAAAAATGGTGTGCAATAGCACACGAAAATCGTCAAAATAAGGCGTATGCTCGCTCCGGGGCTCGTTTGACCTTCCAAATGGCCCAGAAAACCCGTGATGGCCAACCGTATGCATAGACAACGTCTTGACGGATGTCCACGAACAAATTTGGCATTTTTGACGTCGGAATCCCGATCACCCAAAAAATGGTGTGCAATAGCTCACGAAAATCGTCAAAATGAGGCGTATGCTCGCTCCGGGGCTCGTTTGACCTTCCAAATGGCCCAGAAAACCCGTGATGGCCAACCGTATGCATAGACAACGTCTTGACGGACGTCCACGAACAAATTTGGCATTTTTGACGTCGGAATCCCGATCACCCAAAAAATGGTGTGCATTAGCACACGAAAATCGTCAAAATGAGGCGTATGCTCGCTCCGGGGCTCGTTTGACCTTCCAAATGACCCAGAAAACCCGTGATGGCCAACCGTATGCATAGACAACGTCTTGACGGACATCCACGAACAAATTTGGCATTTTTGACATCGGAATCCCGATCACCCAAAAAATGGTGTGCAATAGCACACAAAAATTGTCAAAATGAGGCGTATGCTCGCTCCGAGGCTCGTTTGACCTTCCAAATGGCCCAGAAAACCCGTGATGGCCAACCGTATGCATAGACAACGTCTTGACGGACGTCCACGAACAAATTTGGCATTTTTGACGTCGGAATCCCGATCACCCAAAAAATGGTGTGCAATAGCACACGAAAATCGTCAAAATGAGGCGTATGCTCGCTCCGGGGCTCGTTTGACCTTCCAAATGGCCCAGAAAACCCGTGATGGCCAACCGTATGCATAGACAACGTCTTGACGGACGTCCACGAACAAATTTGGCATTTTTGACGTCGGAATCCCGATCACCCAAAAAATGGTGTGCAATAGCACACGAAAATCGTCAAAATGAGGCGTATGCTCGCTCCGGGGCTCGTTTGACCTTCCAAATGGCCCAGAAAACCTGTGATGGCCAACCGTATGCATAGACAACGTCTTGACGGACGTCCACGAACAAATTTGGCATTTTTGACGTCGGAATCCCGATCACCCAAAAAATGGTGTGCAATAGCACACGAAAATCGTCAAAATAAGGCGTATGCTCGCTCTGGGGATCGTTTGACCTTCCAAATGGCCCAGAAAACCCGTGATGGCCAACCGTATGCATAGACAACGTCTTGACGGACGTCCACGAACAAATTTGGCATTTTCGACGTCGGAATCTCGATCACCCAAAAAATGGTGTGCATTAGCACACGAAAATCGTCAAAATGAGGAGTATGCTCGCTCTGGGGCTCGTTTGACCTTCCAAATGGCCCAGAAAACCCGTGATGGCCAACCGTATGCATAGACAACGTCTTGACGGACGTCCACGAACAAATTTGGCATTTTCGACGTCGGAATCCCGATCACCCAAAAAATGGTGTGCATTAGCACACGAAAATCGTCAAAATGAGGCGTATGCTCGCTCCGGGGCTCGTTTGACCTTCCAAATGGCCCAGAAAACCCGTGATGGCCAACCGTATGCATAGACAACGTCTTGACGGACATCCACGAACAAATTTGGCATTTTTGACGTCGGAATCCCGATCACCCAAAAAATGGTGTGCAATAGCACACAAAAATTGTCAAAATGAGGCGTATGCTCGCTCCGGGGCTCGTTTGACCTTCCAAATGGCCCAGAAAACCCGTGATGGCCAACCGTATGCATAGACAACGTCTTGACGGACGTCCACGAACAAATTTTGCATTTTTGACGTCGGAATCCCGATCACCCAAAAAATGGTGTGCAATAGCACACGAAAATCGTCAAAATGAGGCGTATGCTCGCTCCGGGGCTCGTTTGACCTTCCAAATGGCCCAAAAAACCCGTGATGGCCAACCGTATGCATAGACAACGTCTTGACGGACGTCCATGAACAAATTTGGCATTTTTGACGTCGGAATCGCGATCACCCAAAAAATGGTGTGCAATAGCTCACGAAAATCGTCAAAATGAGGCGTATGCTCGCTCCGGGGCTCGTTTGACCTTCCAAATGACCCAGAAAACCCGTGATGGCCAACCGTATGCATAGACAACGTCTTGACGGACGTCCACGAACAAATTTGGCATTTTTGACGTCGGAATCCCGATCACCCAAAAAATGGTGTGCAATAGCACACGAAAATCGTCAAAATGAGGCGTATGCTCGCTCCGGGGCTCGTTTGACCTTCCAAATGGCCCAGAAAACCCATGATGGCCAACCGTATGCATAGACAACGTCTTGACGGACGTCCACGAACAAATTTGGCATTTTTTACGTTGGAATCCCGATCACCCAAAAAATGGTGTGCAATAGCACATGAAAATCGTCAAAATAAGGCGTATGCTCGCTCCGGGGCTCGTTTGACCTTCCAAATGGCCCAGAAAACCCGTGATGGCCAACCGTATGCATAGACAATGTCTTGACGGACGTCCACGAACAAATTTTGCATTTTTGACGTCGGAATCCCGATCACCCAAAAAATGGTGTGCAATAGCACACGAAAATCGTCAAAATGAGGCGTATGCTCGCTCCGGGGCTCGTTTGACCTTCCAAATGGCCCAGAAAACCCGTGATGGCCAACCGTATGCATAGACAACGTCTTGACGGACGTCCACGAACAAATTTGGCATTTTCGACGTCGGAATCCCGATCACCCAAAAAATGGTGTGCATTAGCACACGAAAATCGTCAAAATGAGGAGTATGCTCGCTCTGGGGCTCGTTTGACCTTCCAAATGGCCCAGAAAACCCGTGATGGCCAACCGTATGCATAGACAACGTCTTGACGGACGTCCACGAACAAATTTGGCATTTTCGACGTCGGAATCCCGATCACCCAAAAAATGGTGTGCATTAGCACACGAAAATCGTCAAAATGAGGCGTATGCTCGCTCCGGGGCTCGTTTGACCTTCCAAATGACCCAGAAAACCCGTGATGGCCAACAGTATGCATAGACAACGTCTTGACGGACGTCCACGAACAAGTTTGGCATTTTTGACGTCGGAATCCCGATCACCCAAAAAATGGTGTGCAATAGCACACGAAAATCGTCAAAATGAGGCGTATGCTCGCTCCGGGGCTCGTTTGACCTTCCAAATGGCCCAGAAAACCCGTGATGGCCAACCGTATGCATAGACAACGTCTTGACGGACGTCCACGAACAAATTTGGCATTTTCGACGTCGGAATCCCGATCACCCAAAAAATGGTGTGCATTAGCACACGAAAATCGTCAAAATGAGGAGTATGCTCGCTCTGGGGCTCGTTTGACCTTCCAAATGGCCCAGAAAACCCGTGATGGCCAACTGTATGCATAGACAACGTCTTGACGGACGTCCACGAACAAATTTGGCATTTTTGACGTCGGAATCCCGATCACCCAAAAAATGGTGTGCATTAGCACACGAAAATCGTCAAAATGAGGCGTATGCTCGCTCCGGGGCTCGTTTGACCTTCCAAATTGCCCAGAAAACCCGTGATGGCCAACCGTATGCATAGACAACGTCTTGACGGACGTCCATGAACAAATTTTGCATTTTTGACGTCGGAATACCGATCACCCAAAAAATGGTGTGCAATAGCACACGAAAATCGTCAAAATGAGGCGTATGCTCGCTCCGGGGCTCGTTTGACTTTCCAAATGGCCGAGAAAACCCGTGATGGCCAACCGTATGCATAGACAACGTTTTGACGGATGTCCACGAACAAATTTGGCATTTTTTGACGTCGGAATCCCGATCACCCAAAAAATGGTGTGCAATAGCACACGAAAATCGTCAAAATAAGGCGTATGCTCGCTCCGGGGCTCGTTTGACCTTCCAAATGGCCCAGAAAACCCGTGATGGCCAACCGTATGTAAAGACAACGTCTTGACGGACGTCCACAAACAAATTTGGCATTTGTGACATCGGAATCCCGATCACCCAAAAATTGGTGTGCAATAGCACACGAAAATCGTCAAAATGAGGCGTATGCTCGCTCCGGGGCTCGTTTGACCTTCCAAATGGCCCAGAAAACCCGTGATGGCCAACAGTATGCATAGACAACGTCTTGACGGACGTCCACGAACAAGTTTGGCATTTTTGACGTCGGAATCCCGATCACCCAAAAAATGGTGTGCAATAGCACACGAAAATCGTCAAAATGAGGCGTATGCTCGCTCTGGGGCTCGTTTGACCTTCCAAATGGCCCAGAAAACCCGTGATGGCCAACCGTATGCATAGACAACGTCTTGACGGACGTCCACGAACAAATTTGGCATTTTCGACGTCGGAATCCCGATCACCCAAAAAATGGTGTGCATTAGCACACGAAAATCGTCAAAATGAGGCGTATGCTCGCTCCGGGGCTCGTTTGACCTTCCAAATGACCCAGAAAACCCGTGATGGCCAACCGTATGCATAGACAACGTCTTGACGGACGTCCACGAACAAATTTGGCATTTTTGACGTCGGAATCCCGATCACCCAAAAAATGGTGTGCAATAGCACACGAAAATCGTCAAAATGAGGCGTATGCTCGCTCCGGGGCTCGTTTGACCTTCCAAATGGCCCAGAAAACCCGTGATGGCCAACCGTATGCATAGACAACGTCTTGACGGACGTCCACGAACAAATTTGGCATTTTTTACGTTGGAATCCCGATCACCCAAAAAATGGTGTGCAATAGCACATGAAAATCGTCAAAATAAGGCGTATGCTCGCTCCGGGGCTCGTTTGACCTTCCAAATGGCCCAGAAAACCCGTGATGGCCAACCGTATGCATAGACAATGTCTTGACGGACGTCCACGAACAAATTTGGCATTTTTGACGTCGGAATCCCGATCACCCAAAAAATGGTGTGCAATAGCACACGAAAATCGTCAAAATGAGGCGTATGCTCGCTCTGGGCTCGTTTGACCTTCCAAATGGCCCAGAAAACCCGTGATGGCCAACCGTATGCATAGACAACGTCTTGACGGACGTCCACGAACAAATTTGGCATTTTCGACGTCGGAATCCCGATCACCCAAAAAATGGTGTGCATTAGCACACGAAAATCGTCAAAATGAGGAGTATGCTCGCTCTGGGGCTCGTTTGACCTTCCAAATGGCCCAGAAAACCCGTGATGGCCAACTGTATGCATAGACAACGTCTTGACGGACGTCCACGAACAAATTTGGCATTTTCGACGTCGGAATCCCGATCACCCAAAAAATGGTGTGCATTAGCACACGAAAATCGTCAAAATGAGGCGTATGCTCGCTCCGGGGCTCGTTTGACCTTCCAAATGACCCAGAGAACCCGTGATGGCCAACCGTATGCATAGACAACGTCTTGACGGACATCCACGAACAAATTTGGCATTTTTGACGTCGGAATCCCGATCACCCAAAAAATGGTGTGCAATAGCACACAAAAATTGTCAAAATGAGGCGTATGCTCGCTCCGGGGCTCGTTTGACCTTCCAAATGGCCCAGAAAACCCGTGATGGCCAACCGTATGCATAGACAACGTCTTGACGGACGTCCACGAACAAATTTGGCATTTTTGACGTCGGAATCCCGATCACCCAAAAAATGGTGTGCAATAGCACACGAAAATCGTCAAAATGAGGCGTATGCTCGCTCCGGGGCTCGTTTGACCTTCCAAATGGCCCAGAAAACCCGTGATGGCCAACCGTATGCATAGACAACGTCTTGACGGACGTCCATGAACAAATTTGGCATTTTTGACGTCGGAATCGCGATCACCCAAAAAATGGTGTGCAATAGCTCACGAAAATCGTCAAAATGAGGCGTATGCTCGCTCCGGGGCTCGTTTGACCTTCCAAATGGCCCAGAAAACCCGTGATGGCCAACCGTATGCATAGACAACGTCTTGACGGACGTCCACGAACAAATTTGGCATTTTCGACGTCGGAATCCCGATCACCCAAAAAATGGTGTGCATTAGCACACGAAAATCGTCAAAATGAGGCGTATGCTCGCTCCGGGGCTCGTTTGACCTTCCAAATGACCCAGAAAACCCGTGATGGCCAACCGTATGCATAGACAACGTCTTGACGGACATCCACGAACAAATTTGGCATTTTTGACGTCGGAATCCCGATCACCCAAAAAATGGTGTGCAATAGCACACAAAAATTGTCAAAATGAGGCGTATGCTCGCTCCGGGGCTCGTTTGACCTTCCAAAGTGCCCAGAAAACCCGTGATGGCCAACCGTATGCATAGACAACGTCTTGACGGATGTCCACGAACAAATTTGGCATTTTTGACGTCGGAATCCCGATCACCCAAAAAATGGTGTGCAATAGCACACGAAAATCATCAAAATGAGGCGTATGCTCGCTCCGGGGCTCGTTTGACCTTCCAAATGGCCCAGAAAACCCGTGATGGCCAACCGTATGCATAGACAACGTCTTGACGGACGTCCATGAACAAATTTGGCATTTTTGACGTCGGAATCCCGATCACCCAAAAAATGGTGTGCAATAGCACACGAAAATCGTCAAAATGAGGCGTATGCTCGCTCCGGGGCTCGTTTGACTTTCCAAATGGCCGAGAAAACCCGTGATGGCCAACCGTATGCATAGACAACGTTTTGACGGATGTCCACGAACAAATTTGGCATTTTTTGACGTCAGAATCCCGATCACCCAAAAAATGGTGTGCAATAGCACACGAAAATCGTCAAAATAAGGCGTATGCTCGCTCCGGGGCTCGTTTGACCTTCCAAATGGCCCAGAAAACCCGTGATGGCCAACCGTATGTATAGACAACGTCTTGACGGACGTCCACAAACAAATTTGGCATTTGTGACGTCGGAATCCCGATCACCCAAAAATTGGTGTGCAATAGCACACGAAAATCGTCAAAATGAGGCGTATGCTCGCTCCGGGGCTCGTTTGACCTTCCAAATGGCCCAGAAAACCCATGATGGCCAACAGTATGCATAGACAACGTCTTGACGGACGTCCACGAACAAGTTTGGCATTTTTGACGTCGGAATCCCGATCACCCAAAAAATGGTGTGCAATAGCACACGAAAATCGTCAAAATGAGGCGTATGCTCGCTCTGGGGCTCGTTTGACCTTCCAAATGGCCCAGAAAACCCGTGATGGCCAACCGTATGCATAGACAACGTCTTGACGGACGTCCACGAACAAATTTGGCATTTTCGACGTCGGAATCCCGATCACCAAAAAAATGGTGTGCATTAGCACACGAAAATCGTCAAAATGAGGCGTATGCTCTCTCCGGGGCTCGTTTGACCTTCCAAATGGCCCAGAAAACCCATGATGGCCAACCGTATGCATAGACAACGTCTTGACGGACGTCCACGAACAAATTTGGCATTTTTGACGTCGGAATCCCGATCACCCAAAAAATGGTGTGCAATAGCACACGAAAATCGTCAAAATGAGGCGTATGCTCGCTCCGGGGCTCGTTTGACCTTCCAAATGGCCCAGAAAACCCGTGATGGCCAACCGTATGCATAGACAACGTCTTGACGGACGTCCACGAACAAATTTGGCATTTTCGACGTCGGAATCCCGATCACCCAAAAAATGGTGTGCATTAGCACACGAAAATCGTCAAAATGAGGCGTATGCTCGCTCTGGGGCTCGTTTGACCTTCCAAATGGCCCAGAAAACCCGTGATGGCCAACCGTATGCATAGACAACGTCTTGACGGACGTCCACGAACAAATTTGGCATTTTTGACGTCGGAATTCCGATCACCCAAAAAATGGTGTGCAATAGCACACAAAAATCGTCAAAATGAGGCGTATGCTCGCTCCGGGGCTCGTTTGACCTTCCAAATGGCCCAGAAAACCCGTGATGGCCAACCGTATGCATAGACAACGTCTTGATGGATGTCCACGAAAAAATTTGGCATTTTTGACGTCGGAATCTCGATCACCCAAAACATGGTGTGCAATAGCACACGAAAATCGTCAAAATGAGGCGTATGCTCGCTCCGGGGCTCGTTTGACCTTCCAAATGGCCCAGAAAACCCGTGATGGCCAACCGTATGTATAGACAACGTCTTGACGGACGTCCACGAACAAATTTGGCATTTTTGACGTCAGAATCCCGATCACCCAAAAAATGGTGTGCAATAGCACACGAAAATCGTCAAAATAAGGCGTATGCTCGCTCCGGGGCTCGTTTGACCTTCCAAATGGCCCAGAAAACCCGTGATGGCCAACCGTATGCATAGACAACGTCTTGACGGACGTCCACGAACAAATTTGGCATTTTTGACGTCGGAATCCCGATCACCCAAACAATGGTGTGCAATAGCACACGAAAATCGTCAAAATGAGGCGTATTCTCGCTCCGGGGCTCGTTTGACCTTCCAAATGGCCCAGAAAACCCGTGATGGCCAATCGTATGCATAGACAACGTCTTGACGGACGTCCATGAACAAATTTGGCATTTTTGACGTCGGAATCCCGATCACCCAAAAAATGGTGTGCAATAGCACACGAAAATCGTCAAAATGAGGCGTATGCTCGCTCCGGGGCTCGTTTGACCTTCCAAATGGCCCAGAAAACCCGTGATGGCCAACCGTATGCATAGACAACGTCTTGACGGACGTCCACGAACAAATTTGGCATTTTCGACGTCGGAATCCCGATCACCCAAAAAATGGTGTGCATTAGCACACGAAAATCGTCAAAATGAGGCGTATGCTCGCTCTGGGGCTCGTTTGACCTTCCAAATGGCCCAGAAAACCCGTGATGGCCAACCGTATGCATAGACAACGTCTTGACGGACGTCCACGAACAAATTTGGCATTTTTGACGTCGGAATTCCGATCACCCAAAAAATGGTGTGCAATAGCACACAAAAATCGTCAAAATGAGGCGTATGCTCGCTCCGGGGCTCGTTTGACCTTCCAAATGGCCCAGAAAACCCGTGATGGCCAACCGTATGCATAGACAACGTCTTGATGGATGTCCACGAACAAATTTGGCATTTTTGACGTCGGAATCTCGATCACCCAAAACATGGTGTGCAATAGCACACGAAAATCGTCAAAATGAGGCGTATGCTCGCTCCGGGGCTCGTTTGACCTTCCAAATGGCCCAGAAAACCCGTGATGGCCAACCGTATGTATAGACAACGTCTTGACGGACGTCCACGAACAAATTTGGCATTTTTGACGTCAGAATCCCGATCACCCAAAAAATGGATTGCAATAGCACACGAAAATCGTCAAAATAAGGCGTATGCTCGCTCCGGGGCTCGTTTGACCTTCCAAATGGCCCAGAAAACCCGTGATGGCCAACCGTATGCATAGACAACGTCTTGACGGACGTCCACGAACAAATTTGGCATTTTTGACGTCGGAATCCCGATCACCCAAACAATGGTGTGCAATAGCACACGAAAATCGTCAAAATGAGGCGTATTCTCGCTCCGGGGCTCGTTTGACCTTCCAAATGGCCTAGAAAACCCGTGATGGCCAATCGTATGCATAGACAACGTCTTGACGGACGTCCATGAACAAATTTGGCATTTTTGACGTCGGAATCCCGATCACCCAAAAAATGGTGTGCAATAGCACACGAAAATCGTCAAAATGAGGCGTATGCTCGCTCCGGGGCTCGTTTGACCTTCCAAATGGCCCAGAAAACCCGTGATGGCCAACCTTATGCATAGACAACGTCTTGACAGACGTCCACGAACAAATTTGGCATTTTTGACGTCGGAATCCCGATCACCCAAAAAATGGTGTGCAATAGCACACGAAAATCGTCAAAATGAGTTTTATGCTCGCTCCGGGGCTTGTTTGACCTTCCAAATGGCCCAGAAAACCCGTGATGGCCAACCGTATGCATAGACAACGTCTTGACGGATGTCCACGAACAAATTTGGCATTGTTGACGTCGGAATCCCGATCACCCAAAAAATGGTGTGCAATAGCACACGAAAATCGTCAAAATGAGGCGTATGCTCGCTCCGGGGCTCGTTTGACCTTCCAAATGGCCCAGAAAACCCGTGATGGCCAAGCATATGCATAGACAACGTCTTGACGGACGTCCACGAACAAATTTAGCATTTTTGACGTCGGAATCCCGATCACCCAAAAAATGGTGTGCAATAGCACACGAAAATCGTCAAAATAAGGTGTATGCTCGCTCCGGGGCTTGTTTGACCTTCCAAATGGCCCAGAAAACCCGTGATGGCCAACCGTATGCATAGACAACGTCTTGACAGACGTCCACGAACAAATTTGGCATTTTTGACGTCAGAATCCCGATCACCCAAACAATGGTGTGCATTAGCACACGAAAATCGTCAAAATGAGGCGTATGCTCGCTCCGGGGCTCGTTTGACCTTCCAAATGGCCCAGAAAACCCGTGATGGCCAACCGTATGCATAGACAACGTCTTGACGGACGTCCACGAACAAATTTGGCATTTTTGACGTCGGAATCCCGATCACCCAAACAATGGTGTGCAATAGCACATGAAAATCGTCAAAATGAGGCGTATGCTCGCTCCGGGGCTCGTTTGACCTTCCAAATGGCCCAGAAAACCCGTGATGGCCAACCGTATGCATAGACAAAATCTTGACGGACGTCCAGGGATAAATTTGGCATTTTTGACGTCGGAATCCCGATCACCCAAAAAATGATGTGCAATAGCACACGAAAATCGTCAAAATGAGGCGTATGCTCGCTCCGGGGCTCGTTTGACCTTCCAAATAGCCCAGAAAACCCGTGATGGCTAACCGTATGCATAGACAATGTTTTGACGGATGTCCACGAACAAATTTGGCATTTTTTACGTCGGAATCTCGATCACCCAAAAAATGGTGTGCAATAACACACGAAAATCGTCAAAATGAGACGTATGCTCGCTCCGGGGCTCGTTTGACCTTCCAAATGGCCCAGAAAACCCGTGATGGCCTACCGTATGTATAGACAACGTCTTGACGGACGTCCACGAACAAATTTGGCATTTTTGACGTCGGAATCCCGATCACCCAAAAAATGGTGTGCAATAGCACATGAAAAATCGTCAAAATAAGGCGTATGCTCGCTCCGGGGCACGTTTGACCTTCCAAATGGCCCAGAAAACCCGTGATGGCCAACCGTATGCATAGACAACGTCTTGAAGGACGTCCACAAACAAATTTGGCATTTTTGACGTCGGAATCCCGATCACCCAAAAAATGGTGTGCAATAGCACACGAAAATCGTCAAAATGAGGCGTATGCTCGCTCCGGGGCTCGTTTGACCTTCCAAATGGCCCAGAAAACCCGTGATGGCCAACCGTATGCATAGACAACGTCTTGACGGACGTCCATGAACAAATTTGGGATTTTTGACGTCGGAATCCCGATCACCCAAAAAATGGTGTGCAATAGCACACGAAAATCGTCAAAATGAGGCGTATGCTCGCTCCGGGGCTCGTTTGACCTTCCAAATGGCCCAGAAAACCCATGATGGCCAACCGTATGCATAGACAACGTCTTGACGGACGTCCACGAACAAATTTGGCATTTTTGACGTCGGAATCCCGATCACCCAAAAAATGGTGTGCAATAGCACATCAAAATCGTCAAAATGAGTCGTATGCTCGCTCCGGGGCTCGTTTGACCTTCCAAATGGCCCAGAAAACCCGTGATGGCCAACCGTATGCATAGACAACGTCTTGACGGACGTCCACGAACAAATTTGGCATTTTTGACGTCGGAATCCCGATCACCCAAAAAATGGTGTGCAATAGCACACAAAAATCGTCAAAATGAGGCGTATGCTCGCTCCGGGGCTCGTTTGACCTTCCAAATGGCCCAGAAAACCCGTGATGGCCAACCGTATGCACAGACAACGTCTTGACGGACGTCCACGAACAAATTTGGCATTTTTGACATCGGAATCCCGATCACCCAAAAAATGGTGTGCAATACCACACGAAAATCGTCAAAATGAGGCGTATGCTCGCTCTGGGGCTCGTTTAACCTTCCAAATGGCCCAGAAAACCCGTGATGGCCAACCGTATGCATAGACAACGTCTTGACGGACGTCCACGAATAAATTTGGCATTTTTGACGTCGGAATCCCGATCACCCAAAAAATGGTGTGCAATAGCACACGAAAATCGTCAAAATGAGGCGTATGCTCGCTCCGGGGCTCGTTTGACCTTCCAAATGGCCCAGAAAACCCGTGATGGCCAACCGTATGCATAGACAACGTCTTGACGGACGTCCACGAACAAATTTGGCATTTTTGACATCGGAATCCCGATCACCCAAAAAATGGTGTGCAATAGCACACAAAAATCGTCAAAATGAGGCGAATGCTCGCTCCGGGGCTCGTTTGACCTTCCAAATGGCCCAGAAAACCCGTGATGGACAACCGTATGCATAGACAACGTCTTGACGGACGTCCACGAACAAATTTGGCATTTTTGACGTCGGAATCCCGATCACCCAAAAAATGGTGTGCAATAGCACACGAAAATCGTCAAAATGAGGCGTATGCTCGCTCCGGGGCTCGTTTGACCTTCCAAATGGCCCAGAAAACCCGTGATGGCCAACCGTATGCATAGACAACGTCTTGATGATGTCCACAAAATAATTTGGCATTTTTGACGTTGGAATCTCGATCACCCAAAAAATGGTGTGCAATAGCACACGAAAATCGTCAAAATGAGGCGTATGCTCGCTCCGGGGCTCGTTTGACCTTCCAAATGGCCCAGAAAACCCGTGATGGCCAACCGTATGCATAGACAACGTCTTGACGGACGTCCACGAATAAATTTGGCTTTTTTGACGTCGGAATCCCGATCACCCAAAAAATAAAATCGTCAAAATGAGGCGTATGCTCGCTCCGGGGCTCGTTTGACCTTCCAAATGGCCCAGAAAGCCCGTGATGGCCAACCGTATGCATAGACAACGTCTTGACGGACGTCCACGAACAAATTTTGCATTTTGACATCGGAATCCCGATCACCCAAAAAATGGTGTGCAACAGCACACGAAAATCGTCAAAATGAGGCGTATGCTCGCTCCGGGGCTCGTTTGACCTTCCAAATGGCCCAGAAAACCCGTGATGGCCAACCGTATGCATAGACAACGTCTTCACGGACGTCCACGAACAAATTTGGCATTTTTGACGTCGGAATCCCGATCACCCAAAAAATGGTGTGCAATAGCACACGAAAATCGTCAAAATGAGGCGTATGCTCGCTCCGGGGCTCGTTTGACCTTCCAAATGGCCCAGAAAACCCGTGATGGCCAACCGTATGCATAGACAATGTCTTGACGGATGTCCACGAACAAATTTGGCATTTTTGACGTCAGAATCCCGATCACCCAAAAAATGGTGCGCAATAGCACACGAAAATCGTCAAAAAGAGGCGTATGCTCGCTCCGGGGCTCGTTTGACCTTCCAAATGGCCCAGAAAACCCGTGATGGCCAACCGTATGCATAGACAACGTCTTGACGGACGTCCACGAACAAATTTGGCATTTTTGACGTCGGAATCCCGATCACCCAAAAAATGGTGTGCAATAGCACACGAAAATCGTCAAAATGAGGCGTATGCTCGCTCCGGGGCTCGTTTGACCTTCCAAATGGCCCAGAAAACCCGTGATGGCCAACCGTATGCATAGACAATGTCTTGACGGACGTCCACGAACAAATTTGGCATTTTTGACGTCAGAATCCCGATCACCCAAAAAATGGTGCGCAATAGCACACGAAAATGACAAAATGAGGCGTATGCTCGCTCTGGGGCTCGTTTGACCTTCCAAATGGCCCAGAAAACCCGTGATGGCCAACCGTATGCATAGACAACGTCTTGACGGACGTCCACGAACAAATTTGGCATTTTTGACGTCGGAATCCCGATCACCCAAAAAATGGTGTGCAATAGCACACGAAAATCATCAAAATGAGGCGTATGCTCGCTCCGGGGCTCGTTTGACCTTCCAAATGGCTTAGAAAACCCGTGATGGGCAACCGTATGCATAGACAACGTCTTGACGGACGTCCACGAACAAATTTGGCATTTTTGACGTCGGAATCCCGATCACCCAAAAAATGGTGTGCAATAGCACACGAAAATCGTCAAAATGAGGCGTATGCTCGCTCCGGGGCTCGTTTGACCTTCCAAATGGCCCAGAAAACCCGTGATGGCCAACCGTATGCATAGACAACGTCTTGACGGACGTCCACGAACAAATTTGGCATTTTTGACGTCGGAATCCCGATCACCCAAAAAATGGTGTGCAATAGCACACGAAAATCGTCAAAATGAGGCGTATGCTCGCTTCGGGGCTCGTTTGACCTTCCAAATGGCCCAGAAAACCCGTGATGGCCAACCGTATGCATAGACAAAATCTTGACGGACGTCCAGGGATAAATTTGGCATTTTTGACGTCGGAATCCCGATCACCCAAAAAATGATGTGCAATAGCACACGAAAATCGTCAAAATGAGGCGTATGCTCGCTCCGGGGCTCGTTTGACCTTCCAAATAGCCCAGAAAACCCGTGATGGCTAACCGTATGCATAGACAACGTTTTGACGGATGTCCACGAACAAATTTGGCATTTTTGACGTCGGAATCTCGATCACCCAAAAAATGGTGTGCAATAACACACGAAAATCGTCAAAATGAGACGTATGCTCGCTCCGGGGCTCGTTTGACCTTCCAAATGGCCCAGAAAACCCGTGATGGCCAACCGTATGTATAGACAATGTCTTGACGGACGTCCACGAACAAATTTGGCATTTTTGACGTCGGAATCCCGATCACCCAAAAAATGGTGTGCAATAGCACATGAAAAATCGTCAAAATAAGGCGTATGCTCGCTCCGGGGCACGTTTGACCTTCCAAATGGCCCAGAAAACCCGTGATGGCCAACCGTATGCATAGACAACGTCTTTACGGACGTCCACAAACAAATTTGGAATTTTTGACGTCGGAATCCCGATCACCCAAACAATGGTGTGCAATAGCACACGAAAATCGTCAAAATGAGGCGTATGCTCGCTCCGGGGCTCGTTTGACCTTCCAAATGGCCCAGAAAACCCGTGATGGCCAACCGTATGCATAGACAACGTCTTGACGGACGTCCATGAACAAATTTGGGATTTTTGACGTCGGAATCCCGATCACCCAAAAAATGGTGTGCAATAGCACACGAAAATCGTCAAAATGAGGCGTATGCTCGCTCCGGGGCTCGTTTGACCTTCCAAATGGCCCAGAAAACCCGTGATGGCCAACCGTATGCATAGACAACGTCTTGACGGACGTCCACGAACAAATTTGGCATTTTTGACGTCGGAATCCCGATCACCCAAAAAATGGTGTGCAATAGCACACGAAAATCGTCAAAATGAGGCGTATGCTCGCTCCGAGGCTCGTTTGACCTTCCAAATGGCCCAGAAAACCCGTGATGGCCAACCGTATGCATAGACAACGTCTTGACGGACGTCCACGAACAAATTTGGCATTTTTGACGTCGGAATCCCGATCACCCAAAAAATGGTGTGCAATAGCACACGAAAATCGTCAAAATGAGGCGTATGCTCGCTCCGAGGCTCGTTTTACCTTCCAAATGGCCCAGAAAACCCGTGATGGCCAACCGTATGCATAGACAATGTCTTGACGGACATCCACGAACAAATTTGGCTTTTTTGACGTCGGAATCCCGATCACCCAAAAAATGGTGTGCAATAGCACAGGAAAATCGTCAAAATGAGGCGTATGCTCGCTCCGGGGCTCGTTTGATCTTCCAAATGGCCCAGAAAACCCGTGATGGCCAACCGTATGCATAGACAACGTCTTGACGGACGTCCACGAACAAATTTGGCATTTTTGACGTCGAAATCCCGATCACCCAAAAAATGGTGTGCAATAGCACACGAAAATCGTCAAAATAAGGCGTATGCTCGCTCCGGGGCTCGTTTGACCTTCCAAATGGCCCAGAAAACCCGTGATGGCCAACCGTATGCATAGACAACGTGTTGACGGACGTCCACGAACAAATTTGTTATTTTTGACGTCGGAATCCCGATCACCCAAAAAATGGTGTGCAATAGCACACGAAAATCGTCAAAATGAGGCGTATGCTCGCTCCGGGGCTCGTTTGACCTTCCAAATGGCCCAGAAAACCCGTGATGGCCAACCGTATGCATAGACAACGTCTTGACGGACGTCCACAAACAAATTTGGCATTTTTGACGTCGGAATCCCGATCACCCAAACAATGGTGTGCAATAGCACACGAAAATCGTCAAAATGAGGCGTATGCTCGCTCCGGGGCTCGTTTGACCTTCCAAATGGCCCAGAAAACCCGTGATGGCCAACCGTATGCATAGACAACATCTTGACGGACGTCCATGAACAAATTTGGGATTTTTGACGTCGGAATCCCGATCACCCAAAAAATGGTGTGCAATAGCACACGAAAATCGTCAAAATGAGGCGTATGCTCGCTCCGGGGCTCGTTTGACCTTCCAAATGGCCCAGAAAACCCGTGATGGCCAACCGTATGCATAGACAACGTCTTGACGGACGTCCACGAACAAATTTGGCATTTTTGACGTCGGAATCCCGATCACCCAAAAAATGGTGTGCAATAGCACACGAAAATCGTCAAAATGAGGCGTATGCTCGCTCCGAGGCTCGTTTGACCTTCCAAATGGCCCAGAAAACCCGTGATGGCCAACCGTATGCATAGACAACGTCTTGACGGACGTCCACAAACAAATTTGGCATTTTTGACGTCGGAATCCCGATCACCCAAAAAATGGTGTGCAATAGCACACGAAAATCGTCAAAATGAGGCGTATGCTCGCTCCGAGGCTCGTTTTACCTTCCAAATGGCCCAGAAAACCTGTGATGGCCAACCGTATGCATAGACAATGTCTTGGCGGACATCCACGAACAAATTTGGCTTTTTTGACGTCGGAATCCCGATCACCCAAAAAATGGTGTGCAATAGCACAGGAAAATCGTCAAAATGAGGCGTATGCTCGCTCCGGGGCTCGTTTGATCTTCCAAATGGCCCAGAAAACCCGTGATGGCCAACCGTATGCACAGACAACGTCTTGACGGACGTCCACGAACAAATTTGGCATTTTTGACGTCGGAATCCCGATCACCCAAAAAATGGTGTGCAATAGCACACGAAAATCGTCAAAATAAGGCGTATGCTCGCTCCGGGGCTCGTTTGACCTTCCAAATGGCCCAGAAAACCCGTGATGGCCAACCGTATGCACAGACAACGTCTTGACGGACGTCCACGAACAAATTTGGCATTTTTGACGTCGGAATCCCGATCACCCAAAAAATGGTGTGCAATACCACACGAAAATCGTCAAAATGAGGCGTATACTCGCTCTGGGGCTCGTTTGACCTTCCAAATGGCCCAGAAAACCCGTGATGGCCAACCGTATGCATAGACAACGTCTTGACGGACGTCCACGAATAAATTTGGAATTTTTGACGTCGGAATCCCGATCACCCAAAAAATGGTGTGCAATAGCACACGAAAATCGTCAAAATGAGGCGTATGCTTGCTCCGGGGCTCGTTTGACCTTCCAAATGGCCCAGAAAACCCGTGATGGCCAACCGTATGCATAGACAACGTCTTGACGGACGTCCACGAACAAATTTGGCATTTTTGACATCGGAATCCCGATCACCCAAAAAATGGTGTGCAATAGCACACAAAAATCGTCAAAATGAGGCGAATGCTCGCTCCGGGGCTCGTTTGACCTTCCAAATGGCCCAGAAAACCCGTGATGGCCAACCGTATGCATAGACAACGTCTTGACGGACGTCCACGAACAAATTTGGCATTTTTGACGTCGGAATCCCGATCACCCAAAAAATGGTGTGCAATAGCACACGAAAATTGTCAAAATGAGGCGTATGCTCGCTCCGGGGCTCGTTTGACCTTCCAAATGGCCCAGAAAACCCGTGATGGCCAACCGTATGCATAGACAACGTCTTGACGACGTCCACAAACAAATTTGGCATTTTTGACGTTGGAATCCCGATCACCCAAAAAATGGTGTGCAATAGCACACGAAAATCGTCAAAATGAGGCGTATGCTCGCTCCGGGGCTCGTTTGACCTTCCAAATGGCCCAGAAAACCCGTGATGGCCAACCGTATGCATAGACAACGTCTTGACGGACGTCCACGAATAAATTTGGCTTTTTTGACGTCGGAATCCCGATCACCCAAAAAATAAAATCGTCAAAATGAGGCGTATGCTCGCTCCGGGGCTCGTTTGACCTTCCAAATGGCCCAGAAAACCCGTGATGGCCAACCGTATGCATAGACAACGTCTTGACGGACGTCCACGAACAAATTTGGCATTTTTGACGTCGGAATCCCGATCACCCAAAAAATGGTGTGCAATAGCACACGAAAATCGTCAAAATGAGGCGTATGCTCGCTCCGGGGCTCGTTCGACCTTCCAAATGGCCCAGAAAACCCGTGATGGACAACCGTATGCATAGACAACGTCTTGACGGACGTCCACGAACAAATTTGGCATTTTTGACGTCGGAATCCCGATCACCCAAAAAATTGTGTGCAATAGCACACGAAAATCGTCAAATTGAGGCGTATGCTCGCTCCGGGGCTCGTTTGACCTTCCAAACGGCCCAGAAAACCCGTGATGGCCAACCGTATGCATAGACAACGTCTTGACGGACGTCCACGAACAAATTTGGCATTTTTGACGTCGGAATCCCGATCACCCCAAAAATGGTGTGCAATAGCACACGAAAATCGTCAAAATGAGGCGTGTGCTCGCTCCGGGGCTCGTTTGACCTTCCAAACGGCCCAGAAAACCCGTGATGGTCAACCGTATGCATAGACAACGTCTTGACGGACGTCCACGAACAAATTTGGCATTTTTGACGTCGGAATCCCTATCACCCAAAAAATGGTGTGCAATAGCACACGAAAATCGTCAAAATGAGGCGTGTGCTCGCTCCGGGGCTCTATTGACCTTCCAAACGGCCCAGAAAACCCGTGATGGCCAACCGTATGCATAGAAAACGTCTTGATAGACGTCCACGAACAAATTTGGCATTTTTGACGTCGGAATCTCGATCACCCAAAAAATGGTGTGCAATAGCACACGAAAATCGTCAAAATGAAGCGTATGCTCGCTCCGGGGCTCGTTTGACCTTCCAAACGGCCCAGAAAACCCGTGATGGCCAACCGTATGCATACACAACGTCTTGACAGACGTCCACGAACAAATTTGGCATTTTTGACGTCGGAATCCTTATCACCCAAAAAATGGTGTGCAATAGCACACGAAAATCGTCAAAATGAGGCGTATGCTCGCTCCGGGGCTCGTTTGACCTTCCAAATGGCCCAGAAAACCCGTGATGGCCAACCGTATGCATAGACAACGTCTTGACGGACGTCCACGAACAAATTTGGCATTTTTGACGTCGGAATCCCGATCACCCAAAAAATGGTGTGCAATAGCACACGAAAATCGTCAAAATGAGGCGTATGCTCGCTCCGGGGCTCGTTCGACCTTCCAAATGGCCCAGAAAACCCGTGATGGACAACCGT